>NW_004085910.1:0-192797 GCF_000220395.1 Ichthyophthirius multifiliis
ATAAAAACAAAAATTTAATATATATTATTATTATTATTTAAAAAAATATGAAAATATTTTTTAAAAAATATTTTATTTAATTAAAAAAAAAAAATTATTTAAAATGATTTTATAATAAAATATAAAAAATTTTATAATATAAAAATAAATATTAATAATAATAAAAATATTTAAAATAATAATAAAAATAATAATAATAATAATAATAATAATAATTATAATAACATAAATCTATATATTATTTTAATTTGTTTTTACTTAATTATTTTATTAATTTATTTTTTAGATATACATTGATATTTAAATTAATATTTTACAAAATTTACTTTTGAAAATTTCTTTTTTAAAAAAAAACTTATTATACTTATAATTAATCTATATTTTCTTTTTTAAAAAATAAACATATCTTATATCCACAATATATATTTTTTTTTAATTTTTATTACTATTTTCCCTTAAGCTTTATTTCTTATTGTTTAATATTTATTTAATTATTATTTCTTTATTCATAATAATAAATAAATCTATATTTCTAGTATATAAATATATATAAATTAGAAATATATTTTAAAATTCAAATTTTAACTTATATAAACTTTATAAATAAACTAAATTAAAAGAATAATATAAATAATATATTGAGCAATAAATATACATAAATTTAATTTCTAATAATATTTTAAACGAAAAAGAATTACAAAATATAAATAGTAAACTTAAAATTTCTCCTCTAATAAATATTTTTTTTTTTTAAGAATCGATTGAATCGTAAAAATAATTAAAATACGCACATAACCTATTTATTATAATAATTTTGATGTAAAGTGTATAATAATGTATACAAAGACATTTATAATTATTATTATGTAAATAAATGCACTAATGATATAAATTTTGATTTACAAATACGGAATTAAGAAAAATTAATGACTAAATTATTGTATTTATTATAGACTTAATAATAAAAGCATTTGTAGAAGAAGATGATTATAGTATATTTTTAGTTAGAATTTTAGATGTTAATTTTTATTTTTTACTAAAATAATAAATTTGTATTACTATATATATATTTAATTTAATAATAATAATAACTTAGAATTTTTTCTAAAATAATTAAAAAAGCTATTCTAAAAATATAATTTTGTCAACTTTTTAAAAGAATTATAATAATCCGAAAATGAAAAACGTAAATTTACTGATTAATCATATAATATTTGACTATTAAGTAATAATTATTTATTGAAATACATTTTATTATTTTGAAATATTTTTTGTATATATATATATATTTTTATTTTGTTAATAAACTAATTTTTTTTTTTTAGCAATATATAATTTAATTTTTATTAAAAAATAAAATAAAATAAGAATAAAATAAACAACTTAAAATAATAAAAACAATGAACCAATCCACGACCCCAAAATAAAGTACATTAAAAGACTTTGAAATCCTAAAAAAAATTGGTTAAGGTTCATATGGCTCTATATATAAAGTGCGTCGTCAAACAGATTAAAAAATTTACGTTTTAAAATAAATATCAACTGCTAACCTTCCATTTTCAACCAAAAAAAAATACACAAATGAGGCTATACTTCTCCATAAGCTCCATAGCGAAAATATAGTCCGATATTACGATAGTTTTCTCGAAGACTAAAATTTGATAATAATAATGGAATATTGCGAAGGCGGAGATTTAGAGACATATATAAAGCGTTAATTCTGTTAATCAATATAAGAAAATAAAATTTGGTTTTTTTTTTTCAAATATGTAAAGGCTTACATGAATTACATAAAAGAAAAATTCTCCATAGAGATATCAAAACAAGGAACATTTTTCTCACTAAAAATAATCAAATAAGGATTGGAGACCTCGGAATTGCAAAGCAGCTTTAATAAAATCACACACATGCACACGCAATTGTCGGTACACCATATTATATGTCTCCTGAAGTAGTTTAAGATATCCCTTATAATGAAAAAAGTGATGTTTGGGCACTTGGGTGTGTTTTATATTAATTAAGTACTTTTAAAAAACCATTCGATGCCCCTAGTTATGCATTACTTGTTAGTTAAATATAAAAATAATAATATAAATAAATTCCTTCATGTTATTCAAGTCTTTTGAATGGAGTTATAAGCAGGTGCTTGATTAAAGATTATAATAAAAGACCCAGTATTGTAGATTTGGTGAGTGATTTGGAAATTCAAAATAAGGCAAAGTAAGTTGATGTGGATATTGGAAGTATTTTATTGTTAAAACAATAAAATAAAATAAGAATTCTGAAAAACAATTTCAGTGTAAATAAAATATTAAAAGAATAATAATAATAATTTAATTCAATTAAAAAATAATAAATAAATTAAAATGGTAACCAATAAATAAACCAAAGTGATAAATAATAAATAAACTAAAATGATAAATTATAAATAAACTAGAATAATAAATTATAAATAAACTAAAGTGATAAATAATAAACAAACTAAAATGATAAATAATTATAAATAATTAATAAAAAAAATTAAATGAATAATAATTTTTTTATTAATGAAAATATGTCTAATATAAACATTAAATAAAATATATTTTATTCCACTAATAAATAAAATAATACTATTAATAATGTATTCACAAGTACACCTAAATGTAAATTTCAGAAAACTAATGAGTTCACAAAAAAGATTATGGCCAAAAAAAATAGAATTTAATAATTTAATAGTTAAAAAAATATACTTACACCATCTCATAAATAAACTCTTTTATATAGTTAAGTATTTTTTATTTTTTTATTTTAATATTTATTATATTCCCAGTATGATTATTCTATTAATGAAGATCTTAATTAATCTGAATTATCTGAAAATATAAAAAATAATCCTATTTTATT
This sequence comes from Ichthyophthirius multifiliis, assembly GCF_000220395.1. Classification (NCBI taxonomy): domain Eukaryota; phylum Ciliophora; class Oligohymenophorea; order Hymenostomatida; genus Ichthyophthirius; species Ichthyophthirius multifiliis. Next base: position 2,887 of record NW_004085910.1, read on the forward strand.
TAAATTATATTAATAAAAATATGAAATGTAACTTTAAAATAAATAAATGGTTTAAAGTTGTATCAACTTATTAGGTTATGAAAGATACGAAAGAATTTCAAATGAATTAAAGATCTATTTAACTGTTAATAATATTAATTAAATATTTTATAATTATTTTTTAAAATAAAAGGAAAATGAATAATTATCTAAATAAAATTAAAAAGCAGTCCTTAATCTATTTGAAGAAGAACTAAAAGACAATAATGATTGTATTTCAAGATTTTACAACATAATTTAAAACGAGAATTCTTTATAAGAAATTTAATAGAAAATTGATTAATTTGATTATTATAAATGATTTTTTTTTTTTTTTATATACATATAACAAAAAATAAAAAATAACACTAAATCAAACAAACAAAAAAGATAAATTTATTAAATATTTAAAAGAAAGAAAAATAAAAATAAATAAAAAGGTTCTTTTATTTATAACAAAAAAAAATGTTTTCAATAATAAAATCCATATTAAAAAACTCTAAAATATATCAAAACTCTTTAATAAAAGCTAATTTTTCATAAAAAACAATACCAAAAATTAGTCGTCGTTAAACCATATATGATCAATAAGATAAAGTCGAAACTTTAGTATAATAAACAATTCCTGATTCCAATATATAAAAAAAAGATTCCATATTAACAAAATTAAAATAGCCCCCAAAAAAAATATAATAGTAATAAAAAAAGAAAAAGGAGAACAAGAATTAAACCAAGAATAAAGTGAAGATGAAGAATATGAACAAGATCAAGAAGTAAATTACGACGACCTTTAAAAAAAGAGGAAGATTATTTTAAAGAAAATAAACTAGAATCTGAATTTCAAAGCCGTGAATAGCATATATCTTACACTTTAATAAATTTGCAAAAAGCCGAATAAATCCTATTATATTATGAATAATAAACCGAAAAAATTAAACTAAAAAAAGAAGACGAATTATCTCCAGAAGAAAATACACTTTTTTTTTATTTTTTGACTTTAAAAAAAACTTTCGTTTCTGAAAATTAAATTTTCCAATAAATCCTTATTTAAATACTTCTTAATATAAATTCATTATCATCTACATCTTTGGTAACTTTCATTTGGTCTTTCGGTTCTTATTCATATGAATTCGGAACTATTTAAATCGCAGAAGTCCTTAAAAAAAAACTTGCAGATAAAATACTAGAAGAAATATAATAAATAGGCCTCCAATAGACATAAAAAGCTTCCTTTTGTTTCGCTTTGACATAAATTTTTACACTTGAAAATGATTAAGCACTATTGGTGAATATTTTTGATGCATTATTGGAAAAAGAAGACACTTTTTTGATGGAAAAAGAAGACTCATTACTTTTTTTAAATAGTTTTATGCTTGTAAAATACTCAAATATAAGTAATGTATCAAAATTTGTAGAACGATTAGTTGTAATAAAAGATTAGTTAAATGAAGAAGAAATTAATTAAATATGTGTATCATTATATTAATTAAAATATAAAAATTATTCATAAATATTATCTTTTGCTGAAGAAATTCTAATAAGAGAAAAAGGTAAAGCTTAACCAAATATAAATGTGGAAACAGTTTCAAATATAATATTATCCTTATCATAATCAAATGTAAATTACTAAAATATATAAATATATATATATAAATATATATATAAATATATATATATATATATATATATATTATTATTTATAATTTTTATATAGGAATTAAATGAGAATTTATTAAAAAAATTTATTGGCATTATTCATTCAAAATATAAATAATTAAATATTACAAATTATATGAATATATGGAAAAGTCTTTTTAATTATAAAGTTTAAAGCGAAAATTATGCTTAAACTTTTTAGTTACTCTATTAATGTTTATCTGGAAACCAATGTTTTTCAATTTAAGATTTAAATTAATAAGAACTTATAGATATAATTACATATTCTTCTTCATTAAAACTAGTCTATAAGGAATTAATTACTGATGTTTTGAATTAATTATTAATTTCTAAAAAAAAATTGACTTGCTAATAATTAGTTTAATTAGTATAAAGCAGTATTATATATGTTAAAATATGTGAGAAATAATTTATTTAAATTCATCTTATGTGTTGTAATAATTTAAACGAATTCTCTTAATAAGAAAAATATTTACTTAAACAAGTATTTAATAGGACAAGGATTCTTTTCCCTAATTCACCTTTAGTTGGAACCAGAATTTGAGTTTATTTTTTAATAATTTATAAATTGCTTTTTGTAAAAAAATAATTAATATTTTCATTGTATTAAACAATAATTTTTTTTAAATTAAATTTAATTTTTCTACTTTTAATAAATGTCTATTTATTTTTAATATGATTAACTCTTTTTTAAAAGTTATATATATATAAAAAAATTATGAAAAAATAAATATAAAATATAATTATAATCTAATATATTAATATTTATTTAATTATTTTATAAATATTGATTAATTAATTATAAATTTAATAATTAAATAATCAATAATACACTTGTTATATTTTTTTCGTATATTAAATTTTAAAATATTTTAAAAATTTTAATATAAACCATAAATAAACTCTAAATTTAACTTTAAAATATATTAATATAAAAATAGTTTAATATATATTTTAAAAAAAAAAAAAATTAATTTATAAGAACTATATATAAGAAAAAATTTAACATTAAAAATAATCCATTTTATTAAAAAAATTAAAAAAAAAAATATTTATAATTTAAAAAAAATGTTTTAAATAGTATAAGTTTTTAGAGCTAAAAATGGATTTAAAAATTAATTAAAATAATCGAAATCCTTAAGCGAAATAGAAGAATTCTAAACAACTCTAAGCAACAATGAATTTATATATAATTTTGAAAATATGGCAAAAAACGAAAGATAAAATAAAGAATTAACACCCGATAAATATTTCTTTACAAAATTAAACGAAATATTTAATTAATATTTAGGACCATGTATTAGAAGAGAATATATATACTTTTAATTAGATTAAATAACATAAGATTAACTATATTCACACCTAGATAATATAGATTAAGAAGAATTATGGGAAGTAAATATTATAATAAATAAATATTTATATATATATATATATATTTATATATATATATATATATATTTTATATTATTATATATATATATTTATATTTTTTCAAATATATTTTTTTTTTATATTAAAAGTACTCTATATAAATTTTAAGAAAAGACGTAGATAAAAGATTGTTTGAAGAAATTTTAATATTAGCGAAATTATTTTAGAATAATGAAACATTACAAACAATAAAAAAATAATAAGGTTAATTTATCTTATTTAAATGTTTAAAAAACATGAGATATAAATACTATAAAGCCGGCTCATATTTTCAAAAAGTAGGCGAATTGCAAAATAAACTATATTTATTATTAAAGGGAATATTATAAATAACTCATTTTGAATCATAATAAAATGAAATAAATAATAATTAAGTAAATAATATTAAATAAACAAAAAAAAGTTAAAAATCAGAAAATATAATCCTTGAATAATAAATATTAAATTCCAAATGTTTTTATATAAAAAGAGGCGGATCATATGGAGATTAATCAATTTTGTAAAAAAATATAGTTATATCGACACATTAAGTATATCTTTTTGATAACTGTCATTTGGCTTCTTTAGAAAAATCTAAATTTTATGATATTGTAAGATAACAAGAAAAACAATAATTATAAAATGAAATTAAATAATTCTCTTAACTAGAAATTATTAAAGTTTTTGAATAAAGAACTGCTTCTTAAATTTATTTAAAAATGTAATAAATATCTTTAAAAAGAAATAATATATTAAATAAATAAAATGAATAAGTAAATTTCGTTTATTTTATTAAAGAAGGAGAAATTAAACTTTAAAAAAAAATGATTTATAATAATAATAATAATAATAATAATAATAATAATAATAATAATAATAATATTACAAATAATATAAACAATATTAATATTGACCAAAATAATGAAATGAATAATGTTTCATTCCAAATTTCTAACAAAAATGTACTTTTTTATGATGTTGCAATTTTATCTAAAGGAGAATCTGTGGGTTTAGAAGAGTTAATAAAAGAATAAAATTACAAATATGGTTCTATAATTTATTCAAATAAAGCCATAATATACTAAATACAAAAAGATGTAAAATAAAATACAAATTTTATTTATATATATATAAATATATATATATATATATATATATATATATATATATATAGGATTTACTTTAAATATTTTAAAGAAATAGTTAAGAAATAGATAAATTAATTGATTATTTTAAAAAAAATAATAAAAAAAACGAAATAAGAAATAATAGAATTAATAATTATAATATATTTAACAAATAATAAGACTAAGAAACCCTCTAAAATATTAAATAAAAATAAAAAGAATTAGAAAAAATTTAAATAATAAATTTTGAATAAGATGCCCGAAAAGAAATCAAAAAAGGCTATGAAATAATTCAAAAATCAAATTTAGCTTATAAATCATTAAAAATAAATCCAAAAAATAGTAATTTTGATTTTTTATAATAAGAAATTAAAAACTAAAAAAAAACTTCTGATTTTAGCATTGATTTAGGAGATGGAGTTATATATAATTAATCCACAATCTAAAAATTGAGATTACTATCTGTTTAACCAAAATAATAACTTAATGTATCATCTAAAGCAAACTCTAGATAACAAAGTCTTAATAATCTTGATAAAACACTTACCACTATTCCCAATATTTGTATTCTTTCCTCACAATAAACATCATAAAGTATTAATATAAACAAAAGTTAAATGAATTAAACAGCTTATAATAGTGCAAATGTTAATATTATAAACTAATTAAATAATTGTTCTTTTGTATAAAATCAAAAATTAATAAATTAAAAAAATATTAATTAAAATAATAAAAAAAATATTAATTTTTGGTAAAAAAATTAAGGTGAATTTTAATAAAAATAAGATATCGAAAAATTTTTTTCTACCCGTCCAAATAAAAGCTTACCTTATTTAAAATCTCAAAATCAATAAAATGAAATACAAAATTAATAATTTAAAATTCTGCATTAAGTTTTAGATAAAAGATTAAACTTATGTTAAAATGATACAATATAAAAAAAATTAAATTTTAAAATATAACTTCTTTTAATAATTTAGATTAAATAAATTTAGATTAATAAAATAATTAAATTTAATAAGGTCTTAAATCTAGAAAACATATTAAATGTTCATCTTTAAAAAAAAATTAAAATAAGTTTTTAAATACATAATAGTAATTATTTTATATATTATATATGTATAAAAAAATTTATATATTTATTTCAATTTTTTGTTAAGAAATTAATAAAAAAATGAAACGAAGTATAATATTCAAATAAGGAATGCATCATACAATAATCTTGTTTGATTTTCGTAAATAATAACAAATAATGATTTATGTATATATATATATATATTTATATAAATATATATATGTGTATTTATATATATTCATATTTATATTCATATATATTATATATTATTTTATAGTTTTTTATTTATTTATAAATAAATAATTTTATGTTTTATCGATTTATTTTCTTTAAATCCTCTAGATCTTTTTTTATTGACTTTAAAAGATTTATTACTATTTTTTAAAAATATAAAAATTAACTTTAAAATGTTCGTTCATATTTTCTTATTCTTATATTGTTTTTACCATTTAAAATTAATTTTAATTAAATTGCATATTTTCTTATTATTCTAATTACGATATTTATTTCATGAATTTTACCCTATATTATACATAATGCAAACATTTGAAAAAAACGAATTCGTTCTATATTCTAGTAATATTTTTCATCTATGTCCTAAAGTTTTATTATTCCAAGTTTAACTTATAATTTAATCAAATTTTTGTATATAAATTTATAATTATTTTACAAACAAGATTTATAACTAAATAAATAATATAGTATTTATATTAAATTTTAATAAATTAATAAATAAAAACAAATTTGAATTTTTTTATGATTTTTAAACTTTCAGTAGACTTTTTAAAATAGTTTAATTTTGCTATTAAGATTATTAAATGTTTAGAGCAATATTTGCATTAAGATTAAAAGTATAAACATATTATTTTTTAAATTAGAAAAATTTAATTATTTTTATTTTTATAAATAAATAAATATATTAAAATAATATATCAAAAATAAATATTTTTCAATAAAAAATAAAACAAATAAACTAATTAAAAAAGTTTAAAAATCAAAAATGATTTTATGAAATTAATTTATAAAATCATTAAAGATATATAAATTTAATCAAATATAGTATTTAATTAATAATCTACTTAAAAATTAATAGTCATTAATAAGATATAAATTAAACAAAAACAAAAATAAAAACAAAAACAAAAATAAAACAGAAAAAAAAAAAAAAACAAAAAAAACAAAACAAAACAAAACAAAACAAAAATTAAGTATAATTATTATAAATGTTAAAAAACAAAATATAACATAATTTGTAAAAACACATTTATAATTAAAAAAAATGAATTAATTAAGAAAATAAAATAAAATATATATTGTAAAATAAATTATTATATTTATAAAAGATTTAATTATTCTATAAATATAAGAAAAATAAAATATAAATAATTTATATAAAAACAAAATTTAAAAAAAATTAAAAATATTATAAATATAATTTAATACAAAATAACTTTTACGAATAATAATAAAAAAATATATAAAAAGATAATAAAAATAAAACATTTAATAATTAAAAGAAAAAAATAAAAACAAAAAATCTTTTTTAAAATAATATATAAAAATTTATATCTAGAAAGAAAAAAAATAAATTAATGATTCAAGCTAATATTAAATATGAATAAATGTAAAATAAAAAAAAGATTTACAACAAAAATTATAAACATTATGGTTAAAAATAATATAATATATAAAATTAAATAAAATTATAACAAGAATAAATAAAAAATAAATAAAATATGAATTATTTTAAAAAACAAAATATAACTAAATTATAAGATAAATAGATATAAAAAAATATAAATATATATATATATATATATATATATATATATATATATATATATAATTTTAAATAAAAATATATATTTTCAAACATATATATATATATTCAACATATTCATTAAAATAATTTGAATTTTATTAATATATACTAAAATAATTGTATTACTTTCTTTTTCATGTTAATATTTTTCTTTTTTTTAATTTTATATAATTTTATTTTATATATAATTTTTTTGTATATCTATTTAAAAAATATAATTAATTTTTAGAAATAAAAATTATAAGATATAGTTAAAAAATTATAAATTATTTAAAAATTACAAAAACTTAATATTTTTGTTGAATAAAAAAAAAATCTTTAAAAATAATAAAAAATTAAAAAGTAATCTATTTAATTGTAAAAATAAAATAGTTAAGAAATCAAATAGCAATATTAGGTAAATTATATTCACTTATTTTTGTCTAAAATGAATTTTAAATATCTTTAAGGACATAATCATCTTCTTTAGTAGAAACAAATGAAATAATCATTCCTTTTGTTTATTATGTACTAGCTTTTCCAACTCTATGCATATAATCATCATATTTTTCCGGCATGTCAAAATTAATAACTAATTTTATCCTTTCAATATAACTGCTTCTAGCAAAAAGATCTGTGGCAACAAGAACTCTTTTTTTTCCTTATATAAATTCTGTATAGATTTAATTTCTTTTTTTATTTTTGTTTAAATAAAATACATATAAAAATATTTAAAATACCTTTTATCTAATTCAAAAGTTCTACATATAACTTAGCTTTCAATTTTTTATTTTTCAAGTAAATATTTAGAAACACATTCAGCTCTTTCAAATTTATTAACAAAAATAATGACTTAATTAAATGAAAATTAAGTCAAAAATTAAATTAACATCGAAATTTTTAATTTTTCATCCACTTTTAAATAATATTAATCTAATCCAACTAACTCTTACTTATAATTATCTTCAATAATAACTTCTAATTACTATAAAAAAAATTAACAAAAAAAATATATATTCACAAAAAAAAGTAACATTATGAGTAAATTTCCAACAAATGTATTTATTTTCAATACAAATAGTACCACTAAACATCATAACCTATTTCTATAAAGGTAATTACATGAATATTTTTTTCACAACCTTTCTCATTTTTAAACATTCCATTACTTTATCACATTCATCAACAATAAAATGCTTTACATTAATAGTTTTTATTAATTCTTTCTATTTTAGTAAAGATTAAAATTTACCCGGTGTAGTCACTAAAATATGAGGTTGTTCATTTTTTAATTTTACAGCGTCTATTTTTTCTTAAACTCCTCCAAATACAGTCTCAGTTTTAAATATAGTAAATTTTCCTAACCTTTTGAACTCGTTTTTGATATAATAGGCAGATTCACGTGTATGGCATAATACTAAACAGGAAAAAGGAGGTGAATTATCAGATAATTAATTCAATACAGAAATTACAAAAACTGCAGTTTTTCCTGTCCCTGCTTTTGCTTAGCATAAAATATCGGTTCCAAATATTGCTTTTGGAATGCATTTTTATTATACTATTTTTTTTGTTTTATTATTATTTAAGATCTTTTATTATATTTTTGCATACCTTCAAAAGGTGTTATCAAACCAGCTTCTTTTATACTTCTTAATAAATCTTCATTTAAATTAAAATCATTAAAAGTTGAATAGTTTATAACTATTTAACTACATATTTATTGTTTTTATTTTTATCTTTTCTTTTATTTTTTTACTCTGATTTTAAGATTTTTTATTCTTATTGAATGCTTTTTGTTTCGTATTCGGGATTTTAAATTCCTTCTTTATTCATTTTTTTATTTATTTTTTTAGATATAAATGTACCTTTTATTATTTTTTATATATATTCGTTTTTTTTTAAAATTAATTAAATATTTTTTATTTTTTTTTTACTAAATATTAGAAATATTTTTTTCGATAATATAATTTAATTTAATTTTTATTTTATTTTCGATAATTTAATTTTATTTAATACCGCAATTTATTTTTAAATATTTTATTCTAATTTTCATTTAAAGAAATTTGATATTTAAGAATTTTATTCCGAGAATAAATATTTTTTTAAAAAAAAAATATTAATATATAAAACAAAAATTTTATTAAAAAAAAATTATATATAATAATTTCTTTAAATTAAATTATTTGATATAATAATTATTTTATTAAATCATGTAAATAATAAAAAAAATTAAATATGTATTTTTCCTTAATTTAAATGTAAATTTTCTCCTTAAATTTTATATATTATATTAAATTAGATATAAAATAAAAGAATAATATTAATATTTTTTAATAGCATTCAATATATATACTTTATATATGATATATTAATTAAAATATTTAAAAAAATAAAAGAAATAGACATATCAATAAATAAAAAATAAATTTATATTTATTATACTTTTTTTTATAAATAACTAGAACAAAAATTAATAAAAATCAATTATCAATAATATTAGATAAATTATATATACTTAGTTTTTGTCGAAAAATTATCTTAAATATCTTTAAGAACCTATTTATTTAGTAGATATAAATGATATAGCGATCCCTTTAGTTTAAAATTTACCAGCTCTACCTACACTATGCATATAATCATCTTATTTTTAAGTATATCGAAATAAATAACAAAAATAAATTTAAGCTTTCAAAATTAATACTATTTCCAAAAATATCAGCAGAAATAAGGAATATTTATTGACTTCTTTAAATTATGTATAAAATTAAATTATTTTTAAATATTTATTTTTTTAATAAAAAAAATAAAAAAAAAAAATTATTTTTTCTTATTCAATAGTTATATAATAAAACAAATTTAAATTTTTTTATCTTCAAATAAATATAAAGAAAGATATTTAATACTTTATAATTTATTAACAAAAACAAATACTAAATTAAAAGATATTTGGCTAAATAAATAAATAATAAAAAAAAAAAATTATTACAATTTATATGAAGATAATCTAATAAATGTAAATAAAATGAGAATTATATTGAAAAAAATTTCTAATTACTAAAAAAGAAAATAATAAAATATAAAAAATATGAATATATATAAATAAAAATATATATAAATAAAAAAATATATATTAAAAATTATATAAAACCAATATATTTTTTTAAATATATTAATATTTTATAACAATTATATTTTTTTTGTTTATTATTATAAAATAAGAAAAATATATAAACATTTAATTTTTTTTTTTTAAATAAAAATTTAAATAATACTTACATCTCTATTTATTTTTTAAATCAATATTTAACTAATAAAAATATAAAAATAATTATGTAGGAGCATAAAATCTAAACTTTACATAATTTAAATACTACAAACAATCTCCATACAAAGCCAAGTGGTGATAATGACTCATGTGATGGATTAGAAGATACAAAAAAAATCAGGCATATTACTTTTCAAGAACAAAATCAATAACATAATTACGTAAATATTGTAAAAATAGTAGTTTTTACAATTACAATAAAACAAATATAACCGAATAAAACATATAATTTAATACAAATAATTCACAAGAAAAAATAAACAATAATAATTCATCAGTAATATTATTAGAATTACCTTAAAAACTTCAAAAAAACAAATTAAAAATAAATAAGAAGAATATTAAAGAAAATTAATATAAACCAAATAATTATATGAAGAAAAAAAGAGAAGCTAGCCAAGAATATCATAAAAACATAAATGGAATAATGCACTTTTACACCTAAAATAAATAACTATGCAGGAAACAGAACTTTTGATTAATTTTTTATTTACAAACTTAATTTTCTCAATATGTAGATTAAAAAAACTAAATAGTAATAAATAATTATATATAAATAATATAAATATTATAATATATTAATAAAATAAAAAAGAATAGATTATAATTAGAACAAGAATAACTAAAAGAACTTTTAGAAAAGCCATAAATTTCCTAAAAATCTAAACAATTAACATAATTCAAACATATATCAGAAATTCCAGCCTATGCTCGTTTATATTACATATAAAAAAAAGACTCTTTAAATTAAAACAATTATAATAAAGAAAACAACAGTTTTACTCCAAACATTGATGTTAAATCTAAAAAAATAAACAGAAACGAAAAAATTTAAGATATTCTATATAAAGATGCTTAAAGAAGACAATAAGTCAAATCTTAAGAAAAACAAAGATCTACATCCACTTCCTATATATAAAACTAGAAAAAAAAAATCTCATCTAAAAATGAAAATGTACTAATTTTTAAATTTTAAAGAGAATTCTAATAAGTACTTAATGATTTAAAATTAGAAAACTAAGAATATATAGAACTTGCTAATGTTTTAGAAATTTTAATAAAACTAGGTTTTATAAAATACTAATAATAAGCAAATGGAAATTTATTGTAAAGTGAAAAAAAATTAATTTTTCTATTATGGTAATTATTAGGAGGAGAAACATATCAAAAAATATATATCTAGAATTTGTAAATATTTTTCTAATGTATTTTAGGTTTATCTTTAAATTAAAATTAAAATAATAATGAAAATTTAATAAATATTTTAGAAAAAGATTAAAGGCAAGAAAATAATATTAATGATAATATAAATAATAATGATAATAAATTTAATGATAATAAAAATAATGATAACAATGATAACAACGATAAAAATGATAACAATAAAAACAATAATAATAGTAATAATAATAATAATAATAATAATAATAATATTAATATTAATAATATATATACAAATACATCCTCTACAAATAATGAAAATTTTTCTTAAATTTTAAAATCTTAAAAAAGCTCCTGCTTTTAAAAAACTAATAAAAGTATTAAATTAATGCTTGATATTCATGAAGAAAAAGAAAATTAAATTTAAAATATTGTTATAGGTTCATTTTTTAATTAAGGAAGAAATTGGATTTTGGATTTAGAAGACAAAAAATTTATTAGGCTCACTTTTGAGCCATTTTACAGGAATAGATTAACCTATGAATAATTAAAAAATAATAAATTCAATTGGGATCAATAGTTTACAATTTAAATTTCTCCTTATAACAATTATTTAGCAAATTAAAAAAGGTAAAAAATAATAAATTAGGCTTAATAAATGCTCTTAAATAACAATATTTAAATAAAACTTCCTGAAAACGGTAAAATATAGCTTTAATAATTACTTATGTTATAAAAAATAACCTAATAATAAAGCTTATTATAGAAAAAATAAGAATTTTAAGCTAAAGAAATGCAAGAATGTAGTTTCAAACCTGAATTTACATAATATACTAATAATAAATAAAATGTAATCTCTAAATTATATTAGAATTAAAAGAAACACATTTTAACGAAAAAAAATACTAATTATTTCTTCTCCAAAAAAAAAAGTGATGAAAATTTTGAAGAATGTACTTTTTTTCCAAATACTACTGTAAATATTTATATTTACAATTTATTTTGTATATATTAATATAAATTTTTATAATTTATATTGATAATATTTTATATTTATATATATATTTTATTTTATTTTTAAAAAAAAAAAATATAAATACGAAAAAAAAAAGAAATCAAAAATAAATAATAAATAAGAAATATTTGCAAAAGATATAAATAAAAGTATAGATAGAATAAGAAATGCTTATAGAGAAAAAGAAATGATTAACGAAATGATATAAAAAGGAAAACGAAGGGATTAAGTTTAAAAATAAAAATCTTCTAATTAATCATTTAATATTAATAATAATAGTAATACTAATAATAATAGTAATTATATCAATAACATTAAAAATAATTAAAGAAAAAAAACTTAATTTTCACTTGATAAAAATAAATAATAATCATATTAGTATTAAATAGAAAATCAAGTATTAGAAGTAGAAGGAGAAAATAATGATGAATAAGAAGATGAAAAATAAAATAATAAAAAAGAAAAAACTCCTTTATTATTTGTTGATGTAAATCTTGGTTAGGGAATGACTAAAAGAATAATAGTTTATGAAAACGATAGATCAGAATAACTTGCTAATAAATTTGCAGAAGAACATAGTATATAAATATGAATACATATAATATATATATATATATATATATATATATATATATATATATATATATATATATATATAATAAAAAAAATTTTTTTATATTTTATATTTAATAATTTTATATTTTTAAATATTATTTTGTTAATTATTTTAAGAGCTAGATGATATTACAAAAAAAAAATTTAAAGAATTATTAGATGAATAAATTGCAGGTCTTTTAAGCAAAATAGAAGAAGAGGTTTTATCATTCGATAGTAATATTAATGAATGAATTTTTGTAATTTTTTTTTTTTCTTTTTTATTTACATAATAATCATATATTATTATTTTATTAATTTTTTTAAATAAATAATAAATTAATATATTAAATAATTTTTAATCAAAATAATTTAAAACAATAAAATAAAAAAAATAATAATATAAATAAATAAAAAATAAAATAATTAAGAAAATATTTATATTGTCAAATATATAAAAAATATATATATATAAATTAAATTTAAGGATATATATAATATATATATATATATATTATTTATAAAATATATATATATAAATATAAATAAAAAATATAATATATATATATATATATATATTTATATATATATATAAATATATAAATATCAATATCAATATCAATATTATTTTATCTTTCTATTATATATATACAAATATTAAAACATATTATATTTAAAATATTAATTTTAATTATCATTATTTCAAATATATTTTATATATTATATATATTTCAAACATAATAAAATATTTTAATTATCTAAAATAAAATTATACGATTAGATTATTTTAATATATAAATTAAATAAAATCATATTTTTTTATTTTATATTTATATCCTTTTTAATTATCTTTTATATTAGTCTATATAAAATAAAAACTTTGTTTAAATATATCTAAATATAATAAAAATAATGATAAATAAAAATACACATTTTCTATATTTTTAAGATTTATAAGAAATTTTAAATTTTGATTTTTCTTTAAAAATAAATGGTTTAATGTTAGATTTATAAAATAAATAGGATTTAGAATTATTAAAAAATATAAAGGATTTTAATTTTCCAATTAAGAGTTTATATTTTAATATAAAAAACATAAATTAAGACTTGCTAAATCCCTTATTATAAAAATATACATTTGAAGCATTAAAATCAATAAAATATATAAATATATTGTTAAAAGAATTCTAACAAAATATAGATATTTAATATTTAAAGTCTAAATTTTTATAAATGATCAATTTAAAATAAGTATGCATAAATTTTAGTTATGATAATATCTAATATTAATAACTAATCGAACTTTTCAATTCTTTTAGTTAATTATAAATATAGTAATTTCATTTAAATTTCAAAGGCATTAGGTTAGAAAATTAATTTTATGGATTAGAATATATGAATTGTGAATTATTAACAGAATTTAAAATTAATTTATAGTAAAAAATATAGAAATATAATTTTATAAAAAAATAAAAATATTTTTATAAGATAAAATAATATCTCAAATTAAGGATGTATTTTTTTAGTATAAGCTATTTCAAAAATGGACAATTTAATTACATTAAAATTAGATTTATCGTAATTATATAAAATTTCTAAAATATATTAATTTTTATAAAACAAAGATATAATCCTATAAAAAACTAAGGCGTGTAAACATTATTAAAAGGATTAAAAATGCTTAAAAAATTATAAAAACTTAAACTATTATTAAAGTAAAAAATTTATTAAAAAAATTGTAAAAATTTTGAACATTATGATTATTATTAAATAAATATAATTATTAATAAAAAATAAATGATTTTATAAAATAATTAAAATTTAATAAAAAAAAAATTATAAAAATACTTGTAAAAAAAAAATTATTAAAATTAATAGAAATACTCAAATTAATGATTCATAAGAAATAGATTTCGAATATATATCATAAGTTTTTGCTTAAAATTTATTAATATTAATAGTTGATTTCGAGTAAAAAAATATTAAATATATATATAAATATATAAAATTTATATAATTATATATTTTTTTATTATTTATATATATTATTTTAGAAATAACTAAATTGGTGAAAGATAAATTATATCTTTTTATAAATCGATATCTAATTTTAAAAATATATAAAATTTAGATTTAAATTTTAAGTAATAAATTTTTAAATTTTTATATTAATTTTAAATAATAAAGAGGAAATTAAATTACTTAATAAATTTTAAAAGTTTAAAAATATACATTAAGCCTATTTTAATAAATAGTTGTCCTTAAAATAAACATTACAAACAAGTTTTATATTTTTTAAAAAACATATAGTTATTTTATAAATAACTTATAAAAAGATTTTTAAATACAGATTTATTAGATTTCTATAATTTTTATTTAGGTGTTTAATCTCTAAAAAATCTTTAAATTTTAGATTTATAGCTTAAAGGTATAAAATTTGCAGATTAAGGAGTATAATATATATCAAAAATATTTAACTTTAATATAAAATTAGAAAAGCTTTAGCTTAATTTATCGTAAAAAAAAAAATTAAAATAATTTAATAATAAATATAAACAAAAATTAATAAAGTTAAAACAACTTAAATGATTAAAATATATTAGAATTATCAAAAAATTTATAAAATTAAAATTAACTAAAATATCTTCATTTAGATTTAAGTTAAAATAATATATAAGATACTTAGAGTATATTAGCTTTATCTAATACTTTAAAGAAAATTTAAAGCTTAGAAAGTTTAAATATTTATTTAAAGTAAAAAAATTAAATAAATATTTTTTTTATTTAATATAATTTAAATGAAGCAATTAAAAAGGATTAGAAGAAAATCAATTTTATTTATTGATCGAAGGAATATAAAATTTAAAAAGACTTAAATATTTGAAAATAAATTTTATGTGGTGTAAACTTAAATTAGAAGGTATAAATATAATTGCTTAGGGAATAAAACATTTAGAATAATTACTTTCTTTTGAAATTAATTTAGGGTATAAATAAATATTAAAAAAAAAATATTTAAAAAGATTTATTTTATTTTTATAAAAAAAAGAGGATGTAAAATATAAGATAATCATATTGATATTCTAAAGGAAAGCTTTTTGAAATTAAAAAACCTTAAAAAAATCTCATTAAATTTTTAGTATGTAAATTTATAAAACAAAATAAATATAATTTTATAAAAAAAAGTAATAATAATTTAACAGAAAAAAGTTTACCTTTTATATGCTAATTTATATAAAATCTAAAAAATTTATAAAGTTTGACAATTGATTTAAAGTAAATATATATATATATATATATATATATATATATATATATATATATATATATATATATATATTTTTTTTTATATTAATATTTTTTTTTAAATTAAAAATTTTTTGAAAAAGTTGGAATAATATAATTGAAAAAGATACCGAATAAATTAAAAAAATTATTTAATAAAAAAAAATATAAAACTACACATAATTAAAAATTTAATATACGTAATTTAAACTTAATTATAATTTTAGAAACTATAAAAAAAAAGTAAAAATTCAAACGAAAACGACCATAAGCAAATCTTATAAGATGAAGCAGAATATAAAGAAGTAGAAGACTTTGATTCTTTTAATATAGACAAACTTCATTAAACAAAAGAAAAATATGTTTGTTGTTGTGGATAATATTTTGCTTTTAGAAAAATACACAAAAAAGAGCCTTTTATATTTGAACCTATAGTATTTTATGGAATAAATAATGCTGCTTTTTTAAGAAGTGCAATCGAATAAATTTTCGAATAAATGAATTAAAACAATTTCGTTATTAGTAATGTTTATAATCAAAATACACTTAGAAGTATAAATAGAAATACTTATAAAATTTATGATGTCAAAGGTGATTATTAACTTTAAAGAGCATTTTAGACTACTAAATTATAAACTGAAAACATCGCGTTATATAAAGAAAATAAAAAGCTTGATAAGGAACATAAAGAAATGGAAAAATACATAAAATAATTAGATGAGTAACTAAAAATGATTGAATAATAATAAAATATAACATAATAATATACATAATAATTAATATAAGAATTATAATAATTATAAAATAAAAAAGACTGATTTATTTACTTTTTTTTATAAAAAGAAAAAAAAGAAAAAAATAAAAAAAAATAGATATATATTATTTTTTTTTTAAAAAAAAAAGATATTACCACTAAAACATTATTACTTTAAAAAATATAATAAATATTTTATTATTATTAAAAAAAATGACAATTATAAGTATTATTAATATAAATCCTCATAATTATTTAAAAATTTATCAACTTTTAAAACAAATCATTAAAGGGAACATCTTTTTTATAAATTCATCATCAAATTCTTAAATAATAAACAATTTTAAATTAAACAATATTATTATTCTTTAATCACTTTCAATAGAGGATTGTTTTTAAATAATTAAAATATTAAAATAAAATTAAGAAGAATTAAATATAATAAATGAATAAATACTATATATAGGCATAAATACTAATTACATAAAAATAATTAATAAATAAAATATTTAATTTGATAACTTAATAAATGAATATGAAAATTTTAAAGAATATTATGATGAACAAAATTAAAAAATCATAGAATTTTAATTTAAAAATAGTTACTAATAATCTATATAGCTGAAATATCTTCTTAATAATTTTTAAGAATAAGATTTATTTTTATAAGGAATATTTGAATTTTTTTTAGATGATTTTGAAAACATATAGTAACAAAAATAATATATAAATATGTTTTTAGTTAATTAAGTTTATAAAAAAAAAAAAAGTGAAGAACATTTAAAAAATATAGTATGCTAAAAATAATCCAATTAAATATAAGAAAGCTAATATTTTTCTAAAATAATAATGGAGAGTTAAATTACAAACTTTACACCAAAAACTTAAAAATAGAATACATAAAGCATAATGTTAAGTCAAATTAACTTACAAAAATAAAATTAATAAATAGATATAGAATAAAAGCAAATAAAAAACAAGTAAAATATATATTTATTATAGAAAATATATCTTATTTTAAAAAAGTAAAGATAAAAATTGAATTAAAATTTTATGGAAAAATTAGATTTTAATAAAGAGCATTTTCAAACATAAAGAAAAGTGACTTTTGATGATGAAAATACTATATTAAAAGAATAGATTAACAGCTAATTTAAAAGTAATCTTTAACATAATTAAGATTATTAATAACAATTAGTGAGTAATAAAGAATTATTGATTTAAAGTTAATAAAAATTAAATTAATTAATTGATTAATAAAATAAAAAGTTGTTTGTATAATAATTAAATAAAAGGAAATTATGCTTTGATGAAGATGACGATGAACTATAATTAAAAAGTTAACCTTAAAAAAAACGCAAAAAATACAATGAAAATATTATTTTTATTTTTGAAACTATTCTTTCAATTATACTAACTTTATAATTATCAATGATTTTAATATTCAAATGATAAAATAATATTATTTATGATATTATATAGTAAAATATTTATGCTATTTATAAATTTTATGTATTTTATCATTAATTTCAAATATTATTTTATTTTTAAAAATATATTTTAAGGTTTCAAAAAATATATATTTATTTTATTTTTAAAAAAAATGTATATATAAATATAACATTATTATTTTATAAATAAATAATTCTTTTTGGGAATATAAATAGTATTTTATAACACCTTTATTTTTAATTTAAATATTATTCACTTTTATTTTTAAACTTTTTATTATATTATCTTAATTATCTTTTATCATTTTAGAAAGTATCTTCGAATCCAATTAATTAATTAGGAAAAAAAAAAAACTAAGATTTAAAGCTTAAAGCTTTTTGATTTTTAACTTTTTAAAAAATTTATTTTATTTTATTCTTTTTTTTTTCTTCTTCTTCTTATTTTATAATTATTTTCATATTTATGTTTTACAATTATATTTCGTTTTATATATCAGAAATTCTACCTAAAATAACTATAGAAACATATTCATTTTATTCAATAATTAATTTAATGTATTTCCACTTGAATATTCGAAACGAAAAGTTAATTAAAAATAATTTATTTTCTTTTTATTTATTCGGATAAATAAATAATTAAAAAAATAGTGCTTTTTTATTAATATCCTATTATATTTATTATTAAATATTTTAATAGTTTTCACGAGAAAAAATACAATTTTAGGAAAATTTGTATTTACTATTTTCTAAATGTAGATTAGTAATATTAATATGACCAAAACTATATAATTATTTAAACATTTTCGATTAGAAACAATTCTTTGAGTTTAAAACCGTCTTTTTTTTTAATTAAATTTTAAAAAAATAATATAGAAAATGAAAAAAACATACTAAAAAGCTATATTATATTAAATATATATTATTAATATATTTAATTTTCAATTTGTTAATGAAAATAATAATTTTATGAATTTTATTTATAATCTTTTATAACTGTTTCATTATTTTCTAAAAACTACATTCTGTAGTTTTTAGTTAATTAAAATCAAGTTTTTTTAATATATTTTAATTTATATAAATTTATACTTTTCCTTATAATATAAAATATAATTTATTATATTTATTTTTAATAATTTTCAATTTATAAATATTAAAAAATTTTCTATTTATATAATTTATCAATATTATTTTTTATTATTATTCAAAAAATAAAAAAACTTTTCTAGTTAAAAAATTTAGTCTCTGTATTTATAAATTTTCAATTATTGCTTGCTCTGATGTATTATTTTTTTAAAATCTCACTCAATTAATAAAAAAAGAAAAGAAAAAAAAATATGTAACGGCTTTTTATTTGCTTTATATAATTTTTTTTAAAATAAGTTATATAACAAATATAAACATCTTTTATTTATAATTTTAAATTCATATTTTTATAATTTATATGGATAATAAAAATTAAATAAATAATCTTCTATTGAAATATTTAATTATAGTTAAATAATAAAATAAAACTCTTAAAAAACTATATTTTTATACATTTATTTAATATAATATTTTTCAAACAAAAATTAAATTAGTTATTATTTATTATTCATCTTAACAAACAAATAAAAAAGTCAATTGTTTTTTATTAGTTTTTATTTTTTTAAATGCTTTGACATTAATTAAAAATTTGTAAAAATAATTAATTTACAATTTCTTAAAGTTATAAATTTATTTAATTTTTAAATATTTTTTTTTTAAATATTTTATTATAATTTAATATAAAATAATATTTAATAATTTTTTATTAATCTTTAAATTAAAATATAAATAATAAAATAACATTTTAGCGAATAAAATATAAAATATTTTTTTTTTAAAAGAATAATTAATTATTTTAAATTTTATAAAAAAAAAAAAATTACTTTAATTTGATGACTTTACTAAAATATGATGTTTTTTAAAACTTTGATATCTCTGTAAATATCAAATAATAACATTATTTTAATTATTATAAAATTTATATGTAATATTATTTTTTAATATAAAATAAATTTCATTTAAACATTTAATAACTATAAAATCGCTTTAAAATATAAAAAACTATAATAAACAAAAGAAAAAATAAAACAATAAAAATAATATTAAAAAATACTTAAAAAATAAAAATGAAAAAAATATTTTACATATTAACTAAATTAATAATAACAATATTATTAACAAAAATAACATTTGCATATATAAAACTGAATAAAGTTTTTCAATTTTTAATTAATCTTCTATTTTTAGTAGAATACTAACATATGTATGATAAAATTCCTTAAAAAGATTATTAATAATATGTATTTATACATTCTAAACTTTAAATAAAAAAAATCTCTTCATCTTATAAAAAATCAAAACTTAAAATGCTTAATTATTATAACTTAACTTTATACAGGAAGCCTTTATAAGATATTCAAAAATTAAAAAGGAAAATAATTAAATTTTAATTTAATAATCAATTTTTAGAAAATTAGCTAATTAAAAACAATATCGAGTAAAATCATCTTATATATTAAATATAATAAGTTAAAATGATTTAAGAAATACCAAAAATAAAATAATAGAATGATTATATACTAAATATAAATTATAGTTAAGATCAAATAATATTATCAAACTAAAGGGAAAATATGAACTAAGAAAATAATTATTAATAAATATATTAAACGAGTTAAAACTAATAATAAAATTTCATAACTAATTAGAATTTAAATTTAAACTAAGTTTATTATTTAAATAATATGAAATCTAATTATTTTAATAAGCTTAGTTGTTAAATTTAAAATCATTTCTTATTTAATATTTTATCTGTTAAAAATCGGGATTAAAAATATATTAATATTGAATTTATTTAAAAAAAAAAATTATATCCTGATATCATTTAAATAAATTAGTTTATTTATTCTAATTATTCTTGCCAATAAAGAAAATGTCCTTGCCTTAAAATATTGAGAATTTTTTATAGAAATACTATGAAATTTAAGTTTTTTTTAATAAAGTAGAATTACCTACTATTTATGAAGATATAGGATATTGATAAAATATAATAATATAAATAAATATATATTAATTATAAATAGATGATATTTTAATATTTAAAATTAAAAATTGATTTAATTTTAAATTTATTTTCTTGGAATTTTTATGGGAAAGGAAATAAAAGCTTAATTTTACTTTTATATAATTATACATTATAAAAGAAAAAATATTAAAGTATATAATATATAAATAACAAATATTAATTATAGAAAAATAAAATTAAGTAATTAAATATAAGTTACTATTTTATTAATAATAAAAAATGTTGGTAAGAGCATTTAAAATAATATAACAAAAAATATAAAAATAGAATATTATTCAAAAAAAATAAGAGTCTTTTAATCTATTATTTAAAAACTTAAGATGTTATAATATATTTATATAACTAAAATAAAAGTAAAAGAAAGATTATAAATAGATTAAAATAAAAATAAAGAAATATATTTAAAGTTATAATAATATTTTATTATCGAAATAAAAACGTAAATTCCAAAAAAAAATAACAACGTTTTCAATCTCGAATATAATAAATATTACATTATAATTAATTTATATATAATACATATTTATTATTTATATTAAAAACTATTACAATTAAATTATATTTATATTTATATTATTATATTTATTTTTAACATTCTAAATTTTTAACTTTTTATCTTATATCTAATTTTCTTAATTCTTAATTTTTTATTAACCAAATCGAAATTAATTTTTTTTAATTATAATAAATATATTTTTTATTTGAAAAAAAATATAAAAAAAATTTTAAATAATAAAATTGTACATTGTTTAAATTATCAAATTTTAATACATAAATATCAAATAAATATAAAATTATTATAAATCATCTTCATTTTTATTACTAAAATTTATTTTTTAGACTTAAATAATATCTCCATTAGGTCTTAAATATGCTTATAATATAATTTTAAGTTATAAAATTTTAATATAATAAATATATTCTTCATTACTAGTGTACTTCTCTTCATATATTTTCTTCCAAAAATAATTTTTCATTTCATTTTTAGTTAAATATGTGTATTTTTGATTACTTTAATGCAATTGCAATTTAAAGCTATTCTATATTTTTCTAAATAAATTGTATTTTTATTTAATTCAATATTTATATATTATTAAATTATTATACTCAAATCTCCAAAAAAATATAAATATTAAGCCTATATTTACACATATTGATTATTAACGTATAGATAGTCTTAAGCTATTATATTGTTTATTATTAAATATTTTTTATCATTAAGTTTATGTTAACTTTTTTCTTTAAATTTCTTTTTTAATATCTTAAAATGAAAATTATATATTAAAATAGTTGATAATTCTTTTATTTTTCCTTAAAAGTAAAGATAAAATTAAGTGTTTTATTTACTATTCCCCTTTGCTATTAATAACTATGTTTATTTGATATATTTTTTTATAAAACCATTCTTCTATTTTTTTTTTTTAGATAACTGTTATGTTTTAATTATCATTGGGCTACAACTTCTATATTGCCTAATATTTTTTTAATCAGTTTAAAAAAATAATTAGTCAATGGTTTAATAAATAATAAAAATATATAAAATATTAAGTTTAAATTATTAACAAAAAAGAAAGTCTTATATCTTAAATTAAATGATTTAGATTAATAAATGTTTTAATTTTTTTAAGAAAAAAATGCACTCAATTAGAAAAAATAATAATTCTTAGTTAAATATAAGGACCAATAAGAGTAATTATAACGAAAAGAATGTATAAAATATATAAAATATAAATAATAAAAGATTTTTTATTTACAGATAGTTAATCATTAATTAATAAAAAAAATACAAAAAATTAACTAATTAAAATATCAAGAATCATATCATAAATGTTATTATTAATTTATAATAGAAAATTTAGATTACTGTAAAAAATAAATTTGCATAAATAATTTAAAGTTTTAAAAGTTAAAAGAATTAAATAAGATTTGATATAAACATTAATTCGTATTTAAAAAATGAAAAATAATGGAAATAATATTATTTTATTTTTACATAGTCTATTAATTAATCCAAATAATAATAATTAAAATATATTTAATTTTTAATATTATAAAATTAATTAGAAAAAAAAGTATGAAATGAAAATATTTTAAAGCAAATAATTATTTTTTTTTAAAAAAAAAATGTAAATCAAATACAAATAAAACAAAATATATTAAGTTAATAAAATAATTAATCTAAATAAAAAAAATTAAAAATTTTAAATTGAATTTATTATGTTTATAAATATATTTTTTTTATCAAATTAATTATATTTATTTATATAACTTATATTTTTTATCTTTAATTTTATTTAAATGTATTTAATAATTTTAATTTATAATAACATTATAAATAATGCAGTATAAGAATTATTTTTAAATTATTATATTATAGTTTTAATTATAATATCATATATTTTAATTATATTCTTATTTTTAAGTAAAAATATGTACTTTATTATAAATAATTTCAAAAAGTAAAAATATTAAAATATTTTGAATTCCGTTCCGTTTCTTATTTATAAAAATATCATAGAAAAATATTAATTATCTTTAATTTTTAATTATATTATTATTATAATATATATTTTTCTTTTGAAAATTTCTTTTTAGATTATTATAAAAAAATATATGGTAAAAATATAACAAATAATTAAATAATATAAAAATATATATTTTTTTAAACTATTTATATATTTTAAAAATTCAAAATATTATGAGCTCAGGATAAGAAAAAGGTAAACGCTACAATTTTTTTAATTGAAATACTTTTAAATTTATAATATAATTAAAAAGAATTAAGTTTATCTTAAATATAAAATAATTAAAATTCGAATAATTAAATTAAAAAAATACATTTTAGCGATGATCTAACTATTCAATAACTATAATTAGTTTAGTACGATATTGAAAAAATATAAAAGGATAATGATATGTTTATAAATAAATTATAATAAAACTCAAATACTTAAAATTTAAATGTTTTTGTTTAAAATTTTAACAAAAATTATAATTCTTAATTTGATAATCCATTGTAAAAAATATAGCTGAACTTAAATGAAAACAATAAATTATAGACTAATTTTAACTCAAGATATATATCTCATTTAAACTAATATGGAGAATATAGATTTATGAATGATAGAAACTACGTCTAAAAGCTTCAATAAAATATGACTAAATGTTAAATAATAATTTATTAAAAACAAAAAAACCAAATTATTTATTTAATTTATATATATATATATTAGGCTAAACGTATAGTTAAAACAAATAAACTACATCTATTTGCAATTTTTAAGATTTATATTTGCTTAAACCTTAAAGGAGTAAATAAAATTTATTAAAAAAAATAATAATAAAAAACATTTATTATTTTTTTATAAAAAGTATATAATGAATAAGAAATATATGGATAAATAAATAAATAATATATTGTATGAATTAATTAAAAATATAATATTAGATAAAAAAAATATTATAAAATATTAATTATATTATATTATTAATTCTTAAATTTTATTAACTTTTTTTAATATAATTTTAAAAATTTATGCAAATATTATATTTTTCTATATGCCTTTTAAATATTTAATAAAATCTGTAGTGTTTTTAAATAAATCATAATAAAGATAAAGATTAAAATTTTCATATCCATATTATATTAATTTTTTATGCTTCCTTAATACTAATTTTTAATGTTATTTATTAGCTTTTCTAAAAAAATTATTTATTGATTTATTAGTTACAGATATATGCTAAAAGTAGATTAATTTAAAAATGAATTATATATAAATATTAAAATTATAAACCAAAAAATATTTTTTTTAAAATAAGTATTTTTATATTAAGTCTTAAATTTATTTTTTTTGCATTTTCTGTTTGATTTATGTCGAAAGAAATCTATTTATTAATTTTTTATACTATATATATTTTTTTTTAATTTGTTTTTTTTTTAAAATAGACATATTTAATTTTTGTGGAAAATAGATTTTCTAATAAGATATATTAAATAATTGCATTATATAAATGAATACAATTTTTTTTTTTTTTAAATAATAATAATTTTTTTTTTTCTTTTTTGATTTTTGAATAATTAATTTGTAAATTTTTGTTTTAATAAACAAAATTTTTAATAACTTTATTCTTTTATTCAAATTCCAAATGATTAAAAACATATTATTCTTCAAAATTACGTCACAATAGAATATATTAAAAAAATAATTGCACACTTAATTAAGGTGAAAATTATTCCTTAACTTTTGCTTTTATAATTATTATTTAAAAGATTGATTAAAAATAATTGTAATTAAAATATATATAAACAAAATATATATATTTTTTTTTTTATAATTACTTTTCATTATTAAAAAAAAAATAATAAAAAAAAAAAAATTAAATTTATTTTAATGATTTTAGCTTCTTCTTAATAATTAAATAATTTCACTTAAATCGAAAGAACTCTTAACTTTATATAGATAGAAAATAACCAATAAAAACTGGATTTAAATAGGAAAATAAATAAAGAAAAAATATCTTAAAAAGTTCAATAAAATCCATAAAATAGCAAAAAACTCAAATAATTGATAATTGGCTAAAAAATTGATACTGCCTAATAATCAAATTTAAATACAACCTAAGAAACAGAATTTTCTTAAGAACAAAAATATCCAAAATTAAATAAGAAAATATAAAAAAACCTTATTAAAACTCTAAAATAAGACAATATTAAAATAAATAATAAAAATAATATTAAATATGCAATCTAAAAAAGACTTAAATAGGAATAACAAATAAAAGAATTAACCGGAATTAAATATTTCGATTGCTTATAAGAAGCTGTTGAAATTAGAATTAAAAAAATTCGGCAATAAAAAGATGAAATGCTATAAAAAATAATAGATGCCAGAAGTTAATAAGAACTGACTCTAAGAAGACTTATAAATTAGAAATAATAAATACTGAACTAAAGTTATTCACAAAATAAATAAAATGATTAATAAATTTCAGAAAATTCTTTAATTAAAAATGAGCAAGAACAAAAATAACTTCAAA
Organism: Ichthyophthirius multifiliis; assembly: GCF_000220395.1. Taxonomy (NCBI): domain Eukaryota; phylum Ciliophora; class Oligohymenophorea; order Hymenostomatida; genus Ichthyophthirius; species Ichthyophthirius multifiliis. The sequence goes on from NW_004085910.1 coordinate 29,729, forward strand.
TTAAAAATTAAAAGTAATAGAATAAACAAAACAAAAAAATATTTTTTAATATAATAAAAAAAAAAAAAATAGTAATAATAATGAAGTATAATAAGGATTTTTAAATAATGAATAAATTTTCTTTGAATCCGAAAATAAAGTAGATTACTATAATTTATTCAAAAGTTATTAATAAAACGTAGATAATAATGATATTTAAATAGAAAATTACTCAACAAACGGAAAATATGAAAATTATGATGAAAATAGTTTCTTAAATGAACCTTTATAATCATGCTATATAGATAATATTAAATGGAATGTAAAAGAAATGAATTAAAATTTCATCAATAATTAGAATAATTTCGAAGAAAATAAAATAATTCGATAAATTAGTGAGGCTACTACAAACTTATATAATAATAACTCAAGTTAATTAATTAATTGTGATTGCGAATTTAGTAGTAGTTACTTTGATTGAATAAATTTAATATTTTTTAATTTTTTTTTTAATAATTTTGATACTTTTTTTTTTTTTTTTTTTTATTATTTATGTTTTTATTTTTTTATTAAAAAAAAAAAAGAAATAAGTAATAAACTTATTTATAAAAGTTTATATATCTATTTATAATATTATCAATTATTAACGAATTCGTATTCATTTTAACTTTTTAAAATTAACAAAAAAAATCTAAATATTATTAAATTTAGTTTTATTTTGGATATTTACATATATAAAAATATATATATTTATTATTATTTTTAATATTAAATATATATAAAAATATATAATTAATTTTTTTATATAAATACAAAAAAATTAAATTTAAAAAAAATAATGCATTTTTATAAATATTATTTTGAAATTTTTATAAAATAATATCTAATCATAATTATGTTTGAAATATATTTAATTATTATAATATTATATACAAATAAATAATTTCTAGTGCTCTTTTTTCATATGAATTAAATATTTATATTTATATATGTTTTATAAATAGAATATTTAATGACAATTTATGTAAATTTAATAATTTCCATATTTTTTTCTATTTATTTTTTTATAAAGGAATTTTACTATTATTATATTAATGCATATTTTAATGAAAATGACAATATTTTAGACTTTAATTAAATACATATATATTTATGTTTATATTAAGCAAACAAAAAATATTATTTTCACAGAATAAATATTAGATTAAATTTATAATATAAATTTAAATTTTATTTAAAAATTTTTTTTTTACATAATTATTTGTATATGAGAAATAAAATATAATTTAAAAATAAAGATATAATATCCGAATAAATATTTTTAGATAAAAAAAAAAAAAAGATAAATTCATATATAATTATAATTAAATAATATGTTAAAAATAATAATATAGATATTATTGTATATAACATAAATTTAAATGATATTATTTTCATTATTTATTTAAATATAGTATTATTATTTTTTATAAAAAACTATTATATATATATTTTAATTTATAATAATCTCTTTTATATGTAGTTATAAATACTAAATAAATATTATTATATATTATAATAAAATATATTTACAATAATTACAAAAATATATATAATTTTATATTTATTAAAAATTATATAGATAACTATATTTAGTATATATATATATTATTATAATTATATATTTTACTATTTTATTTTTTATCTTTTTTTTTAATTATTTTTATTAATAAGTGAAACAATATTTATACATAACTAATAAATATTTATATTTTATTAATCTAATGATATTAATTATATTTTAATTTATTTAAAATTAATAATTTAATTAATTCAAATATTTAACATTAAAATGTTTATATAAAGTTTATTTAAAATATGTTAATTAGTTTAATTATTGAAAAAACAGTTTTTTTTTATAGTTAAATATAAATATATATATTGTATCTAATATTTTTTTGGTCTATTATATTTTCTTAAAATGAAAATTTTATAGTTTGTATAATTATTTTCAACCTTGAAAAATAATCATATAGAATTACTATTGCATAAGAAATATATATATTTATGTAAATATTAAATTAAAATAAATAATTTTTTATCAGTTTTTTTAAAATATAATAGATAATATAAATTAATAAATAAAATATAAAATAATACAACTAAAAAAATAATAACAATTTTTTAATTTAATATTAAGAAAATTAAATAATAAAAAATAAAATAAAAAGAAAATTAAAAAATGAGTAATTAAATAAATTTTTGGTTAAATGATTAGAATGAATCAATTTAATAAAATTATGATAAAAAAATCAAATGCAACCAAATATTTAAAAAACCTATTTGCAAAAAAAGTAAATAAGGATGAAAATGCTCATAAATTAATTTATTGATATTCGATAGCAAGTTATTTAATCTGACCAAATGTACAATTAAGTATAATCAAGTAACTCTATCTCTTCTGATGAACCTTAAAGATAAAATTATGATGAAAATGATTATGATATTTGTACTTCATATGATCTTGATAGTTGATTATTTTATTTATACAATTTGTAAACTACGCATTTTAATATATTTTTTCTAATTAATATGCAAAATTAGAGTTTTTTTTATATTTTTGAAAAAAAAAAAAATAAAAAACAATAAATGTAAAATTTATAAAAATTTTAAAATTTATAAATTAAAAAAGTAATATAATTTTTTTGAACAATTTTTTTTTTTTGAAAAAATATTAATTTCTTTTTTAAAAACTATATTAAAGAAATATATAATCCGAAATAAAATTTTATTTTAAAAAATAATTTAAAAATATATAAAACATTAATATTTTATATAAATTATAATAATATATTAATAGAATTATAATTTGTAGAAATTATCATATTATTTATTTTCCTAACATTTTTTAACGGTATTTTCTTATTCTATTATATAATATAAAGGTAATATTATATAATTAAAATAAATTATTTATTTGAGTGCTGCAAATATTTCGATATTAATTTTATAATTAATTAATATTTATTTTTATATGATTATATAATATATTTTTACTGTTTATATTGTTTATTTATTTATTTTTTAAATACTTAATCATAAAATATAAAAGATTTTTTACAATTTTTTTTTTTATTGAGTTTTTGAAAAAAATTATTACTAAAAGATTAAAAAAATATATATATATATTATATTATTTTTATTCATATTTATAAAAATTATGAAAAATAATATTTATTATATATTTAAAATCTTTTTTTTTTTTTATTTAAACATTGTTAATATAAATAAATTTATATATATTTTTTTTATTTAAAAATAAATATAATTATTTAAAATTATATTTTATAATCATAAATAAAAAATACAAATAATTATATAAATTATCATTTTTTTTATTTACATAATAATAAATAAAAAAATCATTATGTAATTAATCTCTAAAGCAAAAAAGTATTCAAAAATCGCATTATGAAAAAAACTATTAATAAGAGATACAGAAAATCAAATTTGATTTGATTTGTTTCATTCAAAAAAAATATTCTTATATTTTAATGTAATAAAATAAGAATAAAGAATAATATATAATTTAAAAAATATTATCAATTTAAATGTTTTTAATAAATATTTATTTTTATTAAAATTCAATAATAATTTTTTCACTAAAAAAATAATAAATTAAATAAGTTTAATTATAGAAAGATAACATATAGAATAATAGCAAGAAAAATTAAATATTGAAATATAAATTTAGAGTAAAGTCTTACTTATTAAGAAATAAAATAAAATTATTACATATGGAAAATTTTGAATATTTTAATCGAATATAAATAAATAAAGGAAAAATTAAAAATAGAAACAGTTAAAATAATAAAAAGCATTATATAATATCTTATTTAATCAAACAAAATACAATTTAAATAACTCTTTATCAAAATAATAAAATGATGTACTATTAATTTTTAAAATTTATTTTTTAAAAAAAGCAATTAGTTAATTATTTATATTTTTATATTTTCATAACATATATGTTTATTTTTTTGTTAAATTCTTAATTAATAAAAAAAAGCCATTTTTGCCTTTATTGTTGTTGTTATTGAATTTCTGAACAAAAAAATAAAAAATATAAAATATAAACAAATAATAAATAGAAAAGACATCACAAGAAATCATATAAAATAATAAATTTAAAAATATTTTAATTAAAATCATCAAAAAAGTTATCAAATAATATTAAATTTATTTATTTAATTTATATATAAAGTTTGATATTTTCTATTTAGATAAGTAGACGTATATTAAAAATTTTAATCAAAAATTGAAATGGAATATGATATATTCTCAAAATATAAATAAAATACCAAATTTTACAAATAAATAATAATAAAAATTTTGCTTTAAATAATATTTAGAAAGTAACTATTTAATGTATATTTTTATTTATTAATTTTTATGGGAAAATAAAGAGCTAATTAAATATTTATTTTAAAAAATAAAGGAAATTAAAAATATTATAATTGATAAATGATATAATAGTATTTTATAAATGCACTTAAATGTAAACAATATAATATATAAAATATATAAACATTTTAAATATTAACTTATTCATTATTTTTTTAATATTTTTTTATAAAAATTCCATCAATAAAAAAAGCTGATATATTATTTAATAATGCCACCTTTTTTTGTTACTAATATTGTTTTTAAATTAAAAAAACAGAAAAATAAAAAATATATAAGTAAGTAATATATATTATAAAAATATTTTAATAATTTTTATTTATATTTATGATTTGTATCAATTTGTATTATAATAAGTTTTTTTTTATATTTTTTCTGATTTATATCAATTTGCATTAGTATTTGTTTATGTTATTCTTGCAGAAAATGTAGTAGAATTATTTATTAGACTAGAATTTTAAAATTAAGAATTAATTTCTTTTTCAAAATAATATGCTGAAAATAGTTCTTTTAAAAAATAAAAATAATAAAATTAAAAGAAAAACCTTAAATCGAATTCCTTCGTAAAAGTAAATGATTTTATTTTAATAACTCAGGATTTGATTCTTATTTTAATAAAGATTATTTTTAATCATAATTATCAGTTTACTTTTTGTATACAAATTAAATTAAATATATATATATATATATATATATATATATTTAAAAGATAGAATTTACAATTGGTTTATAAGGAGGAATTAATTATTTATTTAATAATTTTTACCAAGGAAAATCTTTTAGCCAAGGATGTTCTTTAACTTCATCTGGCCCATTAACTCCTAATCTATTTAAAGGCTTTCTTTAGATAAGCTTTTTTATTTTTTGTTTAACAAAAGCATTAGATATATATATATATATATATTATTAATTATTTATAAAAATAATATATTTTACTTTATTTACAAAATCTGCAGATTCAAAAGACCAATCAGGTGGTATTTCCTCTTTTTTAATTTTCACTTATCTAGCGATTATTTAATCTCTTATTTCTTTTCTACTTCTTCCTAAATAAGGTCTCTTAATTTTTGAATGTATTTTTTTTTTTTTTTTAATTTTACTTTTCCGAACATGCATTCATAGGTAATTACACCCATAGCGTAATAATCAACAGAAACTCTTATTTTTAATAATATAAAAATTATGAATATATTTTTAAATAAATATACCCATGAGCTTATCTACACATTACTTCTGGTGCTTATTTTAAAATTATTTATATTTTTTATATTATATATTAAAATATATAATTACCCATATAACCTGGTGTTCCACTGGTATCTTATTAATTATCAGGTTTCCATACTCTTGCAACTCCTAAATCTGTTACTCTTAAATATCCTTATTAATCTAAAACTAAATTTTCAGGTTTTATATCTCTATGTATTATACTATTATTATGTAAATATTCTAAAGAAATCATTAAACAAGCTATAAAGAATTCTTTTTTTTAATTTTTTTTTTATTTTTATATATTTTATAATATTATATGACTTGTTTATTCTTCATTAAATTTTTGTTTTATTCCTAAATGGAATCTCAAATCGCCTCCTGTTAATAAATCCATTACTAAATACAATTTTTCAGAATCTTAAAATGCAGAAACAATATTAACTAGAAAACTTATTTATTGAAATATATAAAAAATATAAATAATACAAAAAAATTACGAATGTTATAAAGTTGTTAGTAAATGTTTTTCATTTAAAACTGAGTTAACACTTTTTTTAGATATAATTCTAAAATAAAAATAAAAGAAAAATTAATTATTAATAATTAATAAAATTATATTGAAATAATAATAATTCATTGAATTTACAAAATATTATTGTAAACAAAACAAAAAATATAAAAAACAAAAAGTTACTTCGCTTTTGACATTTCTTTTATTGCATAAAATTATTTAGTTTTTTTAAGTTCGACTTTCCATACCTAAAAAAACAATCTATACTTTGTTTTATATTTTTTAAATGATATAAATAACCTTTCCGAATCCTCCTCTTCCTATTATATGGTGAAAAACAAAATTGTTTGTCTAGATTTATTTGTTTGCTAAAAAAATAAAAAATAAATTATTTTAAGTTAAATCCTTTTTAATGGAAATAATTGAAATTTGATTAATTATTTTATATATCTTTTTATACTAATTTCATCTTAATTTGTATTAAAAGTATTCGCACAATTTCCCATTTGTACACTTTTTTTTTTTATTGCAAATATTTTTAATTAATTTGTTTATTTTTTAATATTGTATTAGTTTTTTTATTATAATTTGTATATTGAAATTAATATATATTTTAATTGTATTTTTTTTTTAAATAACTTTATTTTATTATAATTATAAATAATATTTATGTCAATATTTTTTATTGTAAATATTTTTAAAATAAACTGCCTGATTCAAAATTATTATAATATTTTTTTAAAAATTTTATTATATCTTACTTTTAGAAGGAAAAAACAAAAAACATTTACAAATCAATAATAAAGAAAAATTAAATGAAGAATAAAAATTAGCAACAAGACTTAGAAATATAAATATAAAATTAGAATTACTTTCGAATAAGTGAATCGTTTCCTCCAACATCTATCCAAAATCAAGAATATACAGCTCAAATACATTATATACTCCAAGAAATCGAAATAAGTAAAATAGACATTATAAAGGATATAAAAATTCGATAAATATAAAATCGAAACGATTTAGCTTAATTAAAAGAATTACATAACGAGTGGTTTCCAGTTTAATATGGTAATGATTTTTATAATAAAATCGAGTAAAATAAAGTAAAAAATATTGTAATAGAGCTTGATTTATAAATATTTGGAAAGGGGAAATATATAATAGGAGGACTTATATATAAATACAAAAGAACAAATATTAAGCATTATCAATGTAGCCTAAATTAATTATTTAAAGAAAAGTACAATATATATATAATGACTATTGGAGTCATAAACGAATTCAGAAATTAAAAATTAGCCTCAAAACTAATTGAAGAGTTAAAATAAGAAGCTAATAATAATAAAAAAGTTAAATATATAGCCCTTCATATGGTCTAATATAATAAAAGTGGTTATTTTTTTTATTTAAAAAATGGATTTTAATAAATTGATTATCTTAATTCTTATTACTTTATTGAAAATTAATATTTCGATGCCTATTTTTTTTGTCTTTATTTAAATGGATATTCCAAACCCATGTCTTTTTTAGAAAAGCTTAAGATTTTTTGTTCATAAATTGGATAATTACTAAGTAAAAATTCTAGAAGTTAAAATGAATTAAAATAAATTTGATTTTTTTAAAAATAAAATACAAAATAATTTATATTATTATTATTAATTTTTATTGTTAAATAAAAAAAAAAAAATTGTAAATTATACAGTATTTATTTTAAAAAAAAAATAACACTTAAAATACAAAAAATTAATAAAAAAATAAATGATGTATATAATTTAGAATAAAAGTAAAAACAAAACAAACAAAAAAGCAAATTTAGGCTACCTTTTTTTTTTTTTAAAAAAAAAAAAATATTCATTAATAGCCTTCTTCTTTTGTAAAAACTTTATAAAAAAGTTAAAGTAATTATCTTTTCGAACAAGGCTTTTCCAATACATCAAAAAATCCATTTTATATACACTAAATCTTGAATTCCTTATTACAATATCCTGAATAACATACTAAAATCACATTTTAGTCAATAAGTTTTATTTTTTTACATAATTCAATCCCATTTATATCTGGCATTTCATAATCTATGATAACTAAATCAAATTTTTTAGTATTTTATTTTAAAACTTATAGCCCAGTAATAGGTTAATTATATGTAAAAATATTATAATGTGGGCAGTTTAAGAAAAACATTTATATAGTTTATAAAATATAACTATTATCGTCAATAAACATAATATTTTTTTTCAAAATCTTCTTATCTGCCCTAACCAAATCTTAATTTACCAAATTCACATTTCTCTTTGATAATTGTCTCTAAGTTCTTCTTTATTTGTAAAAATCTTCACATTTAAACTCTAAATCAAGTCCGTTTTTATAAATCCCAATACAAGGAATATAAAGAATAAAGGCAGTTCCCTTATTTTCCTCTGAATAAAAAACTATATCTCCTTTTAGTAAATTTGCTATTGTTTTGCAAGAATAAAGCCCAACTCCTGATCCTCCATAATCTTTCGAAATTCCTAAATTCGCCTATTAGTATAATTAAAAAATATTATTTTATTCATTTTCTTTCATTCCAATACCTGTATCAATAACTTCGATTTTCAAAAAACCTTAAATATGCTTATTTTCCTAAAAACAACCTCCAAAAACAAACTCTCTGATAAACGGGTGAATATTCTGTTATTTTTTGGAAAAAATTTAGTAATATTTATGTCCTAGTTTTTCAAGTTTATGGGTTTTTTTTGTATTGGAAATATTAGTGGAAGTATTAGTTTATTTCAATAAAGTATTTTCTTTATTATTTTTGTAATTTACTTCAGAAAAAGTTTTTATTTAATGGAAAGAATTGGGAGTCTATTTCTAGTCTGTCATTAATTATTATTAATCAAAATTTTTTTCGTTTAAATATGAACAAGAAAGAAGACTATTTTCATCTATATCTTCTTCTAAAGAAAATATAGATGAAGTACTAAATGGATTTTCTATAAAATATTTAAATTTATCAAATTAATCAGTTATTTTGGTTAGTTTATTTTTTTATTCTAATAATTTTTCTTATTCCTAAAAACTTAAAATTAATTTTATTGAGCCTTTTTATGTAAATTTACATGCATTTAAAAATAAATTCTATAAAACTTAAGTTATTTCATTTTTGGGAATATTTAGAAAAGGTGGAATTGTAGATTAAACGAAAAGTTAGTAATCTACTTGATTTTTATTTTCTATTATTGCGGAATTATTTATCCAAAATTATTCTAAAAATTTATTTAGATCTACATCTTCATATATTATATCGTCCACATAATTATATTGCTATTTTTCTAATATATTATGAAAAACATTCAATGCCTTGTTTATTTATTCGTTTAATTAATTTATTCCATCCTATATTATATCATAGAAATCGAATTAGATCAACTTTAATTAATTTTTATGTAATTAAAATGTAGATTATATTTGGGATAATGGATTACGTAAATCGTGAATTATTAATGGGATATAATTTAAAACGTTTTAGTATTATTATTAAGTTAACATTTAAATTTTATTTATTTTTTTAAGATTTTTTTGTTTTGTATTTCTATTTGTATTCTAATATATGTAAAAGAAAAAATTTTTAATTTATTTTAAGAAGTAATATTATTTTTATTTAATTATTATTTTCTTTGATTTTTTTTAACTTTCTTTATTGTATTATTAAAACAAATATATATATTTGCTATTTTTACTTTTAAATGTTTTTTGTCTATTATCTGTAAACAATTCTTTTCATCTTAGTTTTAAAATTTAATTTTATCTGAATTTAACAAAATTAATTAATAATAATTAAATCTAAAAATAAATTAAATAATTAATATAAATTATTAATTTAAAATATTTTAAAATTAAAATATATTTAAATATATATTATAATATACTATTATAAAATAACAGAAATTACGAAAATAAAAGAATATTTAATTTATTACAAATCATAAATAAAATAAATTAAAGATATTTAAAATTATAATAAAAAAAAAAGAAAATGAGAAAATGTATAATAAATATAAAAAAATGATAAAAATATAAATTGAATAAAAAAAAAATCTTAAAAAATATAAACAATAATATTTAATATAAAAATTATATATGTTTATTGTTTAAAATAAAAAAAAATATAAAAAATTAATAAAAAGAGGTAAAGTTAACGCTTTCACATATTTTAATCATTATTATTATTTAATGAATTTTGTATTTACATTTAAAGCATTCCAGCTAGTCTATCCTTAATATTAAAATCAAGACCTAAAAAAATTAAAAAAAATAAAAAAAAATATAATAAAAAAAACCATGTTATTAAATAAAATTAATTGCTAATTGTTCAGGTTAATCGCCTTCATAAACAATAATCCTTTCAGTTTAATCTGCTCCTAAATTAATATCAACATAAAGAAGAGGATTTTATTAGTTAAAAAGTTAATATTATAAATCCTATTCATCAATCTAATTATTATAATCTTATTATTAATATTATTATTATTATTATTATATTATTAATATTATTATTATTATTATTTATCCATCTAATCCTAAATCATTTATTTTAGATTATTTTATCCAAATTCAGGAGAAACTTAATCCATATTGTCAACTATTTTATTTATTAATTATCTTAAATATTTTTTATTATAAATATATTACTTTATTATAATTCATCTTTACTATTTAATATTTAAACACTATGTGTATTACTAAATCCATAATCATTAGTTTATTTACCAATATATTATTTCTAAGTACCAATAAAAGGTCTTTTTAAATGTACTGGAGTATATTATTATATATTTTTTTAAATAAAATCTTATGTTTTCACAGGACTTTTTTACTAATAAAGAATTTCTCCTCTACAAGTCATTTATTAGAAATTTTATTTATCTTAATAAGCTTTTCTTAATCTTTCTATAGTTTCGTCTTTATTTTTTATATAAAGATTCTATTCACCTTATTTTATTAAAAAACATTATTTATATAAATATATATATAAAATAAAAACTATTAAAATTATTATTTTTTATTTTATTAGAAATTCCTATATCAGGAGAAAAAGTACACTAATCGCAGTATTTTTCATATTCAATTTCATAAGTTTACTTATCCCTCAACATTGACATTGGTTTAGCTAAATTATAAAGATCCAAATACCTTTTATTTTTTGTTTCTTATTCTAAAATATGATCAAAGTTATTAAAAACATCTTTTTTTGAATTAACTAAACAGGAAAAAATTTAAGGAGAAAAAGTACATTCTTGTAATTCCAATTATTCTTTTGAAGCTTTTATTTCTTGATGTTTTTTTTACTATTCTTTATTCTAACTATACAAATGTTCAACGTGTTTTAGTTGTTCTTCTAAAGTTTTTTCTTTTTTATAATCTTACTAAGTCTAAGTACAAAAGTATTTTTATTTTTGTTTTTCGCAATGTAGTTTGTTATTATATAATGGATAATAAGTTTCTTAAATTTATATAATTTCTTATTAATTTAATATAAGATTATTTTCTGAATCAAAACTACCAACATTGATATATTTTTTTCTTTAGGAAACCCATAGTTTTAAATTGTCATTTAATTCTTAATTTTTAAAATTATTATTATTATTTTTATTATTATTATTATTATTATTATTATTATTATTATTATTATTATTATTATTATTAATATATGTTTTATTACCTTCTTCTTTATTATAAATATTTTCTTCTTATTTATAATCTAAAATACTTATTCTTTCTTCAACTTCTTTTTGCATTTTAATATAACTTTATCTAGCTAAATTATTTTAGGCTTACAACTTCAATTTTTCCATTTCTTCTACAATGGCTCCGTCTACATCTCTTAAAAGTGGAAATGCAACATCTTTTGAGAAATTTAACAAAAGATCATTTTCTTAACCTTTTATAAATTTTGGTAATTCAACATCAAGTCCCATAATAGCATAAATAAAAAGCAATAAATTCCTATAAGTACATTTATTCTCATTTCCATGCAAAGTTATCCAAATATCATTCAATAAAGATCTTTCTGTAACAAAGTTTTAGCTTTCAACTTTATCAGTAAAACTAACAAGTCCCATATATTTAAGAATTTCAGAAAATCTATTTTTTAAAAAATATATAAATGTTAATATAATTATATAATTACTAAATATAATCTAAAATATATTATTATTTATCAATATCATGTATAATTATATTAACTATATTTTAATATTCTTTTATTATTTTTTAAGCAACATTAATCTAAGAATTTTTCGAACAATAAGTAATATTTTATTTTTTTTATTTATTATCATCATTTAATGAATTATGTGAATTTTATTTTGCTTAGATAAAAATTTTCCCTTCCCTTTTTGACTATTATTTTTATTTTCCTAATATATAAAGTCTTTCAATTGTTTAATGATTCTACTTATAATTCTTTTAATTTTATTTCTAATTATTTTAATCAGTATCTTCATTCTTCGTTTCTTTGTTTTTCTTAATTTAATGCAAATCAAAAAGTCTTTTATATACTGGTTAATGATTTCCTTTTTTTCCCTAATTTTTTTATTTTTTAGATATATTTACCACCTCAGAAAATAATAAAACAGACGGCTAATAAGTACATTCTTTTATTTCATTTTTTTCTAAAAAAAGTTTCATTTTTTCTACTTTTTCATCTTTTTTTTTCAAAAAAACCTCCTATTATTCTAAAAACTAATCCAAACTTCGTAAATTATTTTTTTGTTTTTTTTTCCAATTTAAGGCTAAAAAGTACATTCTTGTAATTCTTTTTATTCATAAAAATCCATTGTTAATTAATTTCTGATTTCCTTCTCTTTTCCTTTTTCTAATAATCTATCTACTACATTTTATTAATCTTATTTTTACTGACTCTTTTTTTATTTGAATATAAGATTTCGTTAATTATTTATTATTTTCGAGAATCTTATTTATTCCAACTCTCCATTGTAGTCCCAAAAGTGTTATTTAAATTATTATTTTTTTGTATTCTTTTCACCTATTCTTGAATATATCGCTGTCTTTGGGCTAATTCATCTTATTCATTGAGTTTTTCTTACTCTAATTCATCTTCTTGTTATAATTATTTGGATTAGTTTACACTAAAGCTACCTGAAAACATCGGGGATTATTCATTTTGATAATTTTTGTGTTACTTAATGCGATCTAAATTGTCTATTTATTTAGATTCTAAAATTTCTATATTATTTTCGTTTAAGGAAGATTCTTAGATGCTTTAATTTTAGTTTTATTATAATACTTATTTAGACTATTCTTAACCCATATTTTTTTATTTATTTTATTTTTTATTATTTTTATTTTTAGTGAATAAATATTTTATATTAATTAATTATTTTTATTAATACTTTATTTTTATATTTTTTAATAGATTTAAATTAATTTTATTTTATTATTTTATATTGTTTAATTTAATTTTATTTTATTAAATTTATAAAAAAAAAAATTTCAATTATTTAATTATTCATTATAAACATTAAATTTTTCATAATACTATAAATTTTATTTTTCTTCTTTTTTTATATTATTTATAATATTTTCGATTTTAAAAAATTCATCATTATTATCAATATAATCTTAATATTTTTCTTAAAAAATATTATTATCATTATTTTAAAAATTATTTATATTTTTTTTTTTAAATTATTTTTTATATTCAAAATCTTCTTTTTCCAAAAAAAAATCATTTTATTTTTCTTCTTTGCTTAATAATTCTTCATACTTATTAATTTAATCTTATGTAAAATTAATATTTAAAATTTAACGTAAATAGTTATTTTCTAATTATAATTAATTTATATATTCGATATTTTCTTAAAATTCCTAAATTTAATCCTAAACTACTTCCTTTATATTTATTATCAAACCTTAATATTTATTTTTCCAAAATATAATTTATTTTTATAAAAATTAAATTTATTTCTATTTATTTAAATAACAAAAAAAATAAAATAAAAAAAAAATACTTCCTTTTATTAATTAATTTACACTTATTTTGAAAACTCTAATTTTAATAAATTATATGTTTAATTTATTATAGTTTATTATTCTTTTATTTTTTTCTATAAAACTTTAATAACCTTTAAACTATCCTAAAAGTTATTATATATAATATGATTATCTTTACATTATATATCAATAGTTTCTTTCATCCATTTTATATACATTTTATCAAAGGTTTTATTAATCTATTGTTCATTCGAAAATTAAAAAAAAAAATCCTTTTAATTTCTTATTTAAAATACTTAACTACTTGTTTATAATATTTATTAATTTTATAATGCATTTCTGACTTTTTATAATTCTTTTATAAAACTATAACTCTACATAATTTATTTAACTGTTTATTTTTTTTAAATATTCAATTTAATTTTAATTAAAACATAAAATACAATAATAATAATTAAAATTTATTCAATTTTTTTATTTATATTTAAAAAAATAATGTCCTTAAGAATCTGGATTATCATAAATTAACTATTTATCAAAAAATTAATCAATAAAGGTATAAGCTTATTTAATTTTCTAATTAAAAAATCTCCATTCATCAACTTTAACAAATCTATTTTTACATTTAACAAAGAAATTCTTCCTACAACTCTGAATAATCCATAAAGAACCCGGTAGAGCATTTTTATATTAATTCAACTATTCAATTTATTTTTAATTTGGTAAACTAATTTTATCCAAAATAACTTCTTTATCAACAAAAATAGTCCTCACAGAAACAAAGTTAGTTCCTTTAAAACATCTAAACCTATTATAAATTTCCACCTCATCAAATTAGCAATAATCTAAGAAACTATCTTAAACTTGAAATTTAGGAGCTTTAGAAACTTCACTTTCATTTTAATTAACAGCATTCTATTTATAAAAATTTAAATTTTATAAAATATTAACAAGACATTAACTTGCTATATTTAAACAAAAATATATAAAAAATATTTATTTTAAAAAAATAAAAAAATATACATAAATCAGATAACTTTTCACTTAATTCTGTATAAGTAAATTCTTCTGGAATTGAAATTTTACTTTATTTAAGTATTTTTCCAGCATCAAATTTTTATTTACTAATCTCAATAATTGAAACTCCAGTCTCCTTATCTCCATTTAACAAAGCTTATTAAATTGGAGAAGCGCCTCTATATTTGGGAAGTAAACTAGGATGAATAACAAACATTCCTTATTAGAAACAATCAATTATTTCATTTGGGATCATATATCCATATGAACATACTACCCCAATGTCAAATTTTGTATTTTCAAAAACACCGCTTTAAATAAATTCTTGCCATTCAATTTGAGTATTTTTGGATGTTTTACCTAATGGTTGGTATACTTATAGGTTGTTTTGTATTGCATATTATTATATAAGATTTTTATGTTTAGATTTTTATTCTGGGGGTTGATAATTTGTAACTAAATGAAGATTGGATGTTATTTTGGGATCAATTTTAGTATGTATGGTTTTGAAAGTTGCTAAAGGAAAATTGTCACTGCCAAAAAAAAGAATATTATATGTAAATTTTTATATTGGAATTTTTGATTTTTAGAACATTTTTTGATTTTAGATATGATTTTTTTTTTAAAAAAAAATATAAACTAATTGATTATTTATAAAAAAATAATATTTTTATTTTTTTACATAATTTTTTTTTATTCATTAAAAAAAAAAAAAAAAAAGTATATTATTTTGTGGTAAAATATTATATTTATAATTAAAAAAAAAAAATATTTAAAGCCACAAACAAACAAAAATTAATAATTCCATATAAATAAGCAAATTATTAAAAAAAAAAATAAGTAATAAAAAAAATATACATTAAATATAAAAAAAAAAATATCCCTTCATTACTTACAATCTAAAAAAAAAGAAAACCAATAAAAAAAAGAAAAAATGGATAAAATATATCACTTTAAAGGAAACTCTGCATAATAATCTCATTTAATACATTTAAATTAAGATCAAGTTGGCTTTTATTCAGAAGAAGAAGTAGAATCTCCTGTTTTAAGATAATAGCCATAAGTAGGAAAAAGGAACACATTTTAACAAAAACGTACATATTTAAAAATAATTTATTTTAATTTTTACAAAAAAAGCAATTGAATAAAAAGTTATCTAATTCTAACCACAGAATTAGCAATAATTTAAACCAGAAACAAGACAAAAAGGAATAACAGTAATAGAATCTGATATAAACTAAAGAAAAATAGCTTAATAAAGAGATAAACAAAAAGAATTAGATAATCATCCTTATAGACATTTGATTTTTTCCGAATAAATAAATGATGGTAAAAAAATAAATAAAAAAATATAAATAAAAAAAATAGAAACTTTTAAAAAGCACCTTTAATTAACCTATAGGGGATTAGTTTATGCTAAAAAATGCTTAAAAGGACCCTCTGATAAATTCATATAAACTAAAATGGTAACAGTAAAAGACGCAAAAGGTAAAATAAAAAATTCTACTAATTAGGCATTTTTTTTAAAAAAATAATTAAAATAAAAAAGTTCCAAAAGGAAGAACTCTCTTACTTGATTTAGACGAGACACTAATACATAGTTGTGGTTTGAGAGAAAATCCTGATCATGTAATAAATGCATATGAAAACGGATAAAGTGTAATTTTTCTTAAAAAAAAAAATATTTAAAAATAATTAAATCATATAGAGTTATTAAATTGGATTCAGAGTAAGACCTTATTGTAAAGAATTTTTAGAAACAATGGTTTAATATTGGGATATTTATGTTTTTACAGCTTCATCTCCTTCTTATGCTTCGGCTATTGTCAAGTTTTTGGATTCTGAAGGAAAATATATTAATGGAATTTTGAATAGAAGTAATTGTATGGAAACTAAAAATGGGTTTTTTATTAAAGACCTAAGAATTCTTAAAGGTAAAGATCTTAAAAAAATGGTCATTGTAGATAATTTGGCTCATTCTTTTGGATTTTAAATTGAAAATGGAATACCTATTTTAGAGTGGTTTTAGGATAAAAAAGATACAGAATTAAAATGCTTAATGAATTATTTAATTGAAGCATCATAAGCAAATGATGTGAGATAATTTAATACTGAAAGACTTTAATTATCTTAATTAGCTGAATATAATTTTGAATAATTATGAAAAAATTAATTAATTTATTGATAAAATATAAAATTTATTTTATAATTATAAAAATAGTAAAGGTTAAAGTAAAAATTAAATAAATATTAATTAAAAAATAAGAAAAAAAGAAAAGAACTAATTTATATTATAAAGCTTATAATATCATCTTTTCTTTATTTTGTTAATATTTATTTTCTTTTATCCTTTTACTTTTTAATAATTTACTTTATATATAGTACAAACTCTAAATTTATTAAATTAATAAAAAATTATTAATCATATAATTCTATATATAAAATATATATAAAAAAAAATAACATAAAATTATATTAAATATATAATTACAAATAAAAATAAATTAATATTTCATTTTTAAACATAAAATCATATAAAATATTATTAATAATCATTATTACATATAAATTAAATAATTTTTAAATATGTTTTTTACTATTTTTTTTTATAATTATAAATAATAATTATATTATTTAATATTTTATTACATTATTAATGCTTTTTATATTTATATCAATCATAATTTTAAAAATATTTTATTTTTGATTTTATTTATAAAATATATATTGAAAAAACATTATAAATATAAAATTAATGATATGAATTAAAAAATCTAATAATATATTATTAAATAGGATATTAATTATTTAAATGCTTAATATAATTAAGTGAATATTAAAGTAATTTCGGATACTAATTTTTAGTGATAATTTATTTTCATTAAAAAAAAATACGAGCTTATAATAATCATAAGATTCGCTGTCACAAGGTCAAAAAGAATTACCTTTTTTTCTATTAATTACCCAGAAGATACTTATATATATTAAAGCACTAAACTTCTTTTTAAATCAATCACTATTCTAGTTATAAACCTAATTGTGAGTAAAACCTATATATTAATAACTTAAGTCAAAATAATGATTATTATATAGATAATATCTATGACTAAAAGGCTTTTTTACTTAAAAATATTAATAATGCATAAATAATAGTACCAAAAATAACACTCGATTTAAGAGTGAGTTAAAAATGGACTTTTAATTTTTCGAAACTATAAAAGACTTTAAATATAGCTTTACTGGTTAATAAAAGAATTACTATAGATAAAAAACCACAAACACAAAGAAAAGATACATATTCTTTTAAGAAGTATTATATTTTCTTGGGTTTAAAAGAAGAAATTTATATAAAATAATTTTTATGTTTTAGAATAAAATATTTTATTAATATAAAAATGACAAAAGATTTATATTTAAGAATAAACAATATTTATATATTTTATAAATATATTTATTATAAATATATATATAATAAAATATATATTATTTTAATTAAATAAAAAAAAAATATTTTAAAATAAATTTAAAATTTAAGATTTTTTTAAAAAAAGTAAAAAAATAATGTGAATATAAAATTTTGATTGTAATTTTTAAATATTTAATATAAGAATAATTTTATTATATTAAAGATAATATAATTTTTAATATAAAAAAATTTATATAAATGTATAATTGAGTTTTAAATTATTTAAACTATTTTTTAAAAAATATTTAATATAATTAAATCAAAAATTATAATTAATATATTATAAATCTTTAAAAAAGCTAATTTTAAAAAATTAAATTAAATTGTATTATGATTTTTATATTAATTTTTTTAATTAATAATATAAAAATTTATTTATTTATAATTAATATACAAATAATAAATATTTATGATATTTATATTAATTTTGTTATTTTTTGTTCTTCTCTTTATATATCTATTATTTAATTTAATAATATTACCATATAGAAGATATAAATCATATTTAAAATATGGAAAGGGTTAATTTTTTCCTTTGTTAGGCACTTTTTACTTTTAATAGTAATCCTTATAAAAATACAAAAATTGTTTATATCATCACCAACATGTATTTGATGATGGAAATCAACCTAAAATTTTAGTTGAGAACATAAGTAATAGAGTCATTTTATTATTATTAGATATTGATTTAATTAAAGAATTCTATAAATAATAGTCTAGAACATATGAAAAATATAAATTTCCATTAGAACCATTGAAATTAATACTCTAATCTTTTGCATTTGTATAATATGATCAATGGAAAGAATAAAGGTAAATATACTCTGGTTATTTCAACTTTGATTATCTTCAAAAAAGAGTTCCAAATATGAAAGAGTAGACTATAAATCTTTTTAAATAAATAATTTAAAACAATTAATTATAAAAACAAGATGTTATTCACTTAATTACAAAAATAACTTCTAAAGTAATAATTCATAGTTTGGTAAGTAAAAATGCAGATAATTAGCTTTTTTATGGAATAACTTTGTCAGATTCAATAATATATTTTTTCCTTAAATTTTACTAATAGATTAAAACTCCATAATATATACTTTTCGGAATTAAATATTTTGATCTAGGTTTAACTAAACAAGATAGAATTTTTAATAAACAAATAAGTGAATTTGAATAATTATTTAAATAAATAATAACAGAAAGGATATAAGAAGAAAAACTTTAGAATAAGAAGGAAAGAATAGTGAAAAGGAAGATATTATAAATTATTTAATAAAAAATAAACTCCTTGAAAAAATCGATATTCAAAATATTGCTTAAGATTTTATCGCATTCTATATAGCAGGTATTGAAACTACAAGCCATTTAACTGGAATGATTATTTATTATTTAACTTAATATAAAGAAGTTAAAGAAAAACTTATAAAAGAAATAAATGGAGCATAATTTGAATAAATTTAAACTCTAGTCTATTTAAATGCCGTAATAAAAGAATGTTTAAGATTTTATACGTCAGCTAATTAACTTGGTTATAGAGAAGCAACAAAGGATCATTATTTATAAAATATTTTTATTCCAAAAGGAACTTTAGTCACACCTTTAATTATTGGTATCCATAGAAATCCATTATATTATGAAAATCCTCATGTATTTGATCCTGAAAGATGGTTAAAAGATATAAAATATCCTCCATATTCATATATTCCTTTTAGTGCTGGTAAAAGAAATTGCCTTGGATAACATATGGCTAGTATTGAAGCAAAAATAATATTATATTATTTTTTAAAAACATTTGATTTTGAATGTGATGAAGGATTTGAATTAAAAATGTAAAATAGTTTTTTATATCACCCATTAGATCCACTATAAATAAACTTAAAAGTTAAAAATAATGAATTTATTTGAGTTTTTTAAAATATTAATTGATTTTTTATATTTTATGATTGTTTTATTCAATAATATTTTATTTAAATATAATTTTATTTAATTATAAATTGATATATTATATTTATTATTTTTTATTAAAGGATTAATAATTTAATTTATTTTAATTATAAATACTTTTACAAAATCTATTTATTTATGCATATTATTCAAAATTTTAAAATTATCGGATATTTTTTTTTTTTTTTTTTTTTCTCTTATTAAGAAAATATATAATTTTACATTTAATTTTATATTAAGATTAAAAATTTATATCCATATTTATATATATATTACTTTAGTATTAAATTATTTTAAATTTATATATATATATTTTTTTTTTAATAATCTTATTTTTGCTTCTTATCTATTTTACTTGATTATATTTGTATATTTTTTTCAATTAAATGATTGATCACATCTTATATTTTTGTTATAAGTATTTAAAACAAAATAAAAAATAAAAAAATAGTAAAACCTTATAAACAAAAATAATAATAATATCTATTTATTATATATATATGTTAGACTATTACTTTTTTAATTAATTTTTTTTAAAAATAATAAATAAGAAATATATATTTCTTTTAATTTATTAAAAAAATTATTTAGCTTTTTTAGAATCTCCATAGAAAAAAATTAAAAATATCATTTTAATAATTAATTTTTTTCTGAACCAGTATTTTATAATTATCAATAGGTATTATTAAGTTTTTTTTAAAAAAAATTAAAAACAAAATAAAATAATTTATTTTTAAAAAAATATATATATATAATATAGATTCTTTATAAGTAATAGATTTTTTAAATTTTATATATAATTTTTGTTTTGAATACTTTTTTTTTTAATTTTAAATTTTTATTTTAATTTAAAAAAAATTAAATTAGTATGCTATTAATACAATATTTTAAAAATATTATTATAAATTTACCAAATAAGAAAAGGTGGTGGATATTTTACTTTTTAATATTTTTTTATTTTTTTTAGATTTTTTTTAAAATAAATCTAATAACAAAAAAAAAAACGAGAAAGTAAATGTATTAATCTTCTTTCTATGTTTAATTGAGTTTTTAAATATAAATAAAGAAATAAAGAAAAAAAAAAAACAATGCCAAAAATTAATATTTAAAAATTACAGTTTCATATTTTATTTTAAATCTTCAGAAATGCTACATTCATTTTTCTTCTTTCTTTTAAATCTACAATTAATATTAAAAAATAAATATAAATAATTTATTTAAATAAAACTTAAATAAAATAAAATAAATTAAATTCAAAAATATTAATCAAAAAAAAAAAAAAAAAAAAAAAAACATGAGCAGCTAAAGTAGCGAAAGTGAGGCAGATGAACCAACGCAAGTATCTTTAAAAACTTAGAGAAAAGGAATTTTACCTACTCCTTAAGATTAAAATAAGCCTGGTTAAGCTATAATAAAAACAACTGTTGTAGTTCCAAATGCGCCTAAAATCGATAAAAAGCTTCCAAATTAACCAAGATAAAGTTGGAGAAGTGGTACAAATGGTTTATTAGAATTATTTGCAGCAAAAGATGAAGAAATAGATTATTGGAAAAGTATGTGTGAATAATAAGAGTATACAATTACTGAATAAATATAATTAATGGAAAATGATAAAAAAATTTAGAAATTTAAAAATAGGAAGAATTTGAAAATTTAAGAAAAATGTATTTTGTTATTTAATTTTAAATATTAACAAAAAATATATAAAAAAGATTAGACCAAACAAATGCAGAAAAGGAATAAAAAGAAAAAGAATTATAAGAAACCCTTTAAGAATTAGAAAAAAATAAAAATTAAGTAGAAGATTTATAAAATTTGAAAATTTAATATGAATTAGATTAAGAAAATTTTAAAAAAGAATAAAAAGAAATTAAAAAATAATAAGAATAATTACAAAAAGGTTATTAATAAAATATTGAAGAAAAAGAAAGAATTTAATAAGCGTAAAAAAATATTTGATAGTTTATCGATAATATATATATTTAAATATTTAAAAAAAAATACAGAAAAAATGAATTATAATAACTTTTAAGTGAAAAGGAAAATGAACTTGATTAATTTAAAAAAAGGTATTTTTTTTTTTAAAAAAAAAAAAATAGATTATAAAAAATATTATATAATTAATTAAAAGTAAATATATTGATGATTAGTAAAAAGAAAGTGAATTAAACCAATTAAATTAATTAGGATAATAAAAAGATTAAAAAGTTCAAGAATTAAATTAAGATGTTTAAAAAAAAAACATGGAAATTAATAATCTTAAGAAAAAGTATAATTAAAATATTTATTTTTAGATTTATATTAAATTTTTTTAAATATAAAAAAAGCATTGATGATATTAAAATGGAAAATGAAAAAAATATTTAAGATTTACAAAAATAAAATGAAGAAGCAAAAAAGCAATTTAATATTTAAAAATAAGAATTTTAAATGGAAACAGCCAAAAAACAAGATATAATTGATCAAATGAAACAATAGTAAAATATATAAATAAATATATATATATGTATTTTAATTAATAAAAAAAAAAGACTAAAAGATTATAATGATTAAAATGCTAAAAAAATAAAAGAATATGAATTAAATGGATAAAAAAGTAAATAATAATTTGAAAAAGAATCTTAATTGTTAAATGAAAAAATTAATGATTTAGATGATTAAATAAATTAATTATAAAAAGAGTAAGTATATATTCATATTTTTGTAAAATTAAAAAAATTAAAAAAGTTTAGATGAAAAAGATTAATTAAAAAATTAAAAAGATAAAGAAATGTTAGCAATTATAGAATTAAAAAAAAATATTGAAGATAAATGCTAAGAATTAAAATAACTTAATTCTGATAAAAATGATTAGTTAGAAAAAACGAAAAAAGCGTACAAAATTATTTTATATAAATACTTAAGCTTTATTAATAAAGATTGAAAAATTAAATTCTTGAAAGCGATAAATAATTGAAAGATTTGGAAAAATAGGCAGCAATAGAAATAAAATAAAAAGAAAAAGAAAATGAAAAACTAAATCTATTAATAAAAGAAAAAGAAGATTAATTAGAAAAAATAAAATAAAAGTAATATAAAATATATATTATTAGGTTAGTTTATTTTTATATAAAAAAGCTTAAATGATTCTGAATTCTAAAAATAAATAAAAGATAATGAAATAGAAAAGTCAAATGAATAAAAAAATCATTTAGAATAAAAATTATAAGAATTAAAGGATAATAATAAATAAAAAGATGAAAAAATAAATTTATTAAAATAAAAGTAAATAACAAAAAATTCAATAAATATAATTTTTAAAATAGTATTGCTGATATTCAATTATAAAATAATTAAAAAAATAACGAATAAGAGGTCTAGTTTGTTAAGAAATAAAAATAACTAGAAAATGAGAATAATAAACTGAGAGATTAAATTTAAGATTAAGAAAACTAAGTAACAAAGCTACTAAAAGAGTTAAATTTAAATTAATAATTTTTGTTTGTAAAAAAATATTAAATTAAAAAATAGCTTAAATGACTTAAAATTATAAAATGAACTTAAAAATACTGAGATAGATAATTCTTTAGAATTAAAGAAATAAATAGAACAATAATAAAAAGATTTGAAAGAAATTAATCATTAAAAAGATAGTTATATTTAACAACTTAAAGATGAGTAAAATAATATTGGAAAATTTTAAATAAATAAAATTTATAAAAAAAAGTTTTCAAAATAGAATATTAGAAAACGATAAAAAAATAAAGGAAATGTAATAAGCTTAATAATAACAATAAAAAGATTTAGAAAAACAAAACTAAAATATTACTTAAAAACTCGAAAATAAACAAGAAGAATTAAATTAATTAAAATAAGAGTAAAAAACATAAAAATTTCTTATAATTTTTTTTTTCTAATAGTTTAAATAATATAAATGCTGAAAAATAAAAATAAAAAAATGAATTTGAAAATGTTTTATAATATAATGCTTAAGCAGAATAAAAAAATAAAGAGTTATAAGATAAGAATAAACAAAAAGAATAGGAAATAGTCGAATTAAATAGATTGTAACAATATAAAAAAAGTATATAAAAATTAAATTAAAATAGGTTAAATTAAGCAAATCAAGAAAATAATAATAAACTAAAAGAAATTATTAATGATTATAAACAAAAAGAATCTGAAAATAATCAAAAAAATCAAGAACTAAACCAATTAATTCAAAAATAAGAAGAATAACTAATGAAAATTAATGATAAGTAAAAAACAAAATTAATATAAATTTTTTAATTGAATAAAAAAATAAAAGCTTAAATGATATAAATCATAAGAAGGAAGTTTTAGAAAATGAATTAAACGATGCAGTTTAAAGCAATAGAAATTTAGAAAATAAGTTATAATAATTAGAATAGAAGAAATAAGAAAAAGATAATGAAATAAACTAATTAAAAAAAATGTAAATAAATAATTTTTTACATAAATATTTTTAAATATAATTATAGATTGTAGGATAATGATATTGAAAATGATAAAAAAATTAAAGACTTAATTTAAAATTAATAGTAATAAAAGTAATTATTAGAAAACTAAATTTAGGATTAAGATAAATAATTAAAAGACTAAAACTAATTAATAAATGATTAACAACAAAAGTAAAATTATAAATATTTGAAATTTTGATTTATTTATATTTTATAGATTAAATGAAATCAATATTAAAAAATAATTAAAAGATAAGGATTTCGAAAATTTAAACCAATAAAATAAAGATGTTTAAAACCAAAATTTATAATTAAAATAAAAAAATGATTAACAAAACAATAAAATTAACTAATTAAAATAACTGTAATAAATTATTAAAAATATTAATATATTAAAAAAAATAAAAGCTTAAATGATAATGAACTTTAAAATTTTTAAAAACTAAATGAAATTTAACTAAATCATCAAAAATAGATTGATGATTTAAAAAATTAAAAAGAAAAAGTAAATTAAGAATTAGATGATAAAAACGATTAAATTTAAAAACTATAATTAATGTAAAAAAAACAAAAATATTTTAATAAAATAATTTTTATTATTTTTATAAAAATAAAGCTTGAATGATTAGAATCATTAAAAAATATTAAAAGAAAATTAATTTAAAAATGCTTTAGATTAAAATGAAAAATTAAAAAATCTTTATTAATAATAAAAAGATACAGCTCATAATAAAGATCAAGAAATTGAATAATTAAAAAAACAGTAAATAAAATAAATTAAAATATATTTAAATAAAATAGAATAAATGAATTAGAAAACTAGAAAAACTAAGCTATACAAGATTTAAATATTTAACAATAAAATAAAGATAAATAACAAGAATAAGAAATTATTAATTTAAATTAAGAGATAGAGAAAAAACATGACGATATCCAATAATTAAATCATAAGTTATTAAATTTATTTTTTTTGAAATAAATTATATTTAAATAATTTTTTAAAAAGATTAAATTAATTATCTCATGAAAATTAAATTTAAAACTAAGAATTAGAAAATTTTTTAAAAAAAGAATAATAATTAGTTAAGCAAATTGAAGATTAGTAGAAAAATAATAAAGATTAAGTTGATAAAATAAAATAATTACAATAAAAGTAATATAATTTTAATAATAAATACAATTTTTTTATTTATTTAATTAAAAATAGTCTTTTAGACTAAAATAAATAAAAATAAGATTAGATAAATGATATATTAATATAGTTAGATTAAAAGGAATAATAATTATAATAATTAACAGATGATTTATCTAAATAACTTAATAATAAAGATGATAATATAAAATAATTAAACATTCAGTAAAATATATTTTTATTTATTGTAATTTTTATTTTTATATAATTAGATTAGGTAATATCGAAAATCATAACAATTTACTTGAAAATGAACTTAATAATTTAGAAGAATTAAAAAAAGTCTTAGAAGATTAAATTAAAAATTCAAAAACTAAAAATGCAGAAAAGGAAAAATAACTTTTAAAATAAATAAATGAGTAATTTTATTTTAATTGATAACAAAATTAAAGTCATTTAAAATAAAAAAAGATAATAAATAAAAAATGCTAATAAAGATTAATAATTAAATGATTTATAATTAAATTTCCAAAAAGCACTATAAGAATATGAATAAAATAAAGAAAATCTTCAAAATTAAATTTAAAATAAAGAAGATGAGTTATAAAATTTGAAATAATAGTAATTAATATAAATAAAAGTATTTCAATAATAATTTTTTTAATTTTAAAGATTGGATTAAATATCTTAATAAAATCAATTAAATTAAAATGATTTAAGCAAAACTAAAATGCAAAACTAAAACTTAGAAGGATTAATAAATGAATATAAATCAAAAGAATAATAAAAAGAAGAATAAATGAATCAATTAAAAAAAGAGTTTGAAATAAAATTCAAAAAAGTATATTATATTTAATAATTATATATATAAATTATTTTAGATTTTATGATAATACATTAAAGAATAAATAAAAGAATAATGAAATTTAATTAACTGCTTAAAAAGAAAAATAATAATTATAAAATTAAAATGATAATTTAAACGAATGAATTAACGATCAAATAAAGAAATATAAAAATACATAGGAAGGTAAAAATTTATTTATATAAATTTAAATATTTACTTTTATATTAGTTTAAACGATCTTAATTTACAAAAATAATTATTAACTAATGATTTATAAGGAGCCTTAGATCAAAAAAAATAAATCTAAGCTTAAAATGAATTATTGAAATAAGGAAATAGTAATAAACAACAAATAATAGATTAATTAAATAAAAAGTAACATTTAATTATTAATATGTGTAATTAAAATTAAAAAAAAGTTTATTGGATTAAGCTTAATTAAATAAAAAATAAATTTAAGATTTATAAGAATAATTATTTGATTATTAATAACATTTAGGAAATCAAGTATAATAGCTAGATTAAGCCATAAAAGATAAAGACTAAGAAATTTTTGCTTTAAAATAAGAGTATTTTTTAATATATTATTTTTAATTTAAAATATTTAAATGCTTTTTATTTTTTTGTATATAGATTTTAAGATTAAAACTTTAATAAATAAGCTTAATAATAATAAATTTAAGATTTACTAAAAGATAAAGCTAATTAAGAAAGTTCTATTTAAGATTTATTAAACACTATCAATAGATTGAATGAAGAATAAGAAAAACTTAAGAAAACGTAAGATCTAAAGATATATTAATTTTTTAAAATTTAAATAAAAAGTATGAATGATCGTTAATAATAAGACCAAAAGCAAAATAATAATCTGAAAAACATTATATAAGAAGAAAAGATTTAATCAGAAAATACTATTAATTAATTAGAGAATTAATTGTAAGAGAAAGATTATTAGCTTGGCATATTAAATAAAAAGTAAAAAACATTATAAAAATATTAAT
The DNA here is from genome assembly GCF_000220395.1 of Ichthyophthirius multifiliis. NCBI lineage: Eukaryota > Ciliophora > Oligohymenophorea > Hymenostomatida > Ichthyophthirius > Ichthyophthirius multifiliis. The sequence goes on from NW_004085910.1 coordinate 57,736, forward strand.
TTAAATTTCTATTAACATAATTAGTTTAAATGATTCTTTGCTTCAAAACTAAAACTTAAATAACAATATAAATAACTTATAATAACAAAAATAAAACTTAGAAAAAGAATTAGAGAATTTATAAAAAGCAAACAAATAAAAAGATTAAGATAATAATTAATTAAAATAAAAGTAAAAAAAAAAAAAATTATAAATTTATATATATTATAAAAAAGGTTAAATGAAAACAATATTTAAAACGATTAAAAATTAAACGAATTATAGTGTGATTTAGAAAATATTAAAAAAAAGAATAGAAAAGATATACAAAAGTTTAACGATGAAATAAAATAAAAAGAAGACGATATCTAAAAATTATTAGAAAAGTAAATACAATTTTTTTTAAATATTATTTTTATAAATAAATAAAGTATAAATGGACTAGATTTTGAGAAATAGTAATCAAATAATTAAATTAAAAATCTTGAAGATTCAATTAATTAATTAAATAATTAAATTTAAGAATTAAAAAAAGATATTAATTCTAAGGATGATATGATAAATCAATTAAAATAAAAGTAAAAAAAAAAAAAAACTAATTATAAATTATAATTTGAAAATATTAAAAAAAAAAAAACTTAAATATTATTATAGCGCAAACGATAATAATCTAAATAATGATAAAAAAATTAATGATCTCGAAAATTAATATAAGAAAAAATAATACCAATAATAAAATGAATTTGATTAGCTCACATAATAACTATAAGATAAAGATGATGAAATTAACTAAATAAAAATATCGTAATTTTTTTTTTTTTAATTTAATAATGAATATATTATTTTTATAAAAAAGATTAAATCAATTAAAAGCAGAAAAAGAAAAATCTGAAAATAATTTAAATTAATTGAGTGCTTTAAAATAATCTTTAGAAAAATAATTTGAAGAACTATAATAAAAGAATAATGAAAAAGATGATTAATTTAATGGAATGAAGCAAAAGTATTTTTATATAATTTAAAAAAATAAAATAAAATAAAATAGTTTAAAAGACAATATTTTATAGAACAATTAAAAATTATAAGAATAATAAATACTATATTTGAATAATCAATAAAATTTAGAAAATTAAATAAATTTATTAAAATAATAATTATAAGATAAACAAGATGAAATAAATAAACTTAAAAAAATGTAATCAAAATATTATTTTAATAAAAAAATAAAAATAATAGGTTAAACGCATTAAATGCTTAAAAAGATTTAATTGCAAATGAATTATTTAATGAATAGTAAATTAACTAAAAATTAAATAGTTATTGTCAAGAACTAAAAAATACGAATAATTTGAAAAATGATGAAATATTATAATTAAAACAAAAGTATAAAAAACAAATTCTTTTTTTAAAAATAATATTTATAATAAAATTAAGTTTATAAGATGTAATAGATTAAAACTAAAAGAAATTAAATGCCTAATAACTACTATTGAAATAAAAAGAACAATAATTAGATATGGAAAATAAAATCCACAATTAAACAGTTGCTTAAAAAGATGAAGAAATAAATAAAATAAGAAAAATGTAAAAAAACTTTATATATTTTATAATTAATAATAAAATATAAAAGGCTAAATGATAGTGAATTATAAAAAAACTTATAAAAAGCAGAAAACGATAAGTTATAATAATTAATAAAATAAATTGAAAGATTATGTGAGGACTTAAAAAATAATAATATTTAGAAAGATGATTATATAAGTTAATTAAAACAAAGGTTTGCTTTAATATAAATGTTTTATTTTATATTTATTTATTATCTAGTTAAAATGAATTAAATGCATTAAATACTTAAAAAGCAGGGGAACTAGCTTTAATTTAATAATAAAAAGAAAGCCAATTATAAAACTAAATAGATTTACTGAATTAATAATTTTAAGATAAGAATTAATAAATGAATGAGTTAAAAAGTAATTTTAACGAGTTATAACTCTAAAATGATTTGAAAAACAAAGAACTATAAAATGCTTAAGAATTAAAAAATAAATTAGATTAATAAATAGCTGAACTTGAATAATAAAATATTTAATAAGATGATGTTATTTAAAAATAAAAATAAAAGTAAATTAAAATAAAAATAAAAATAAAAATAATATAATTTTTTTTTTTTAAAATAAAAAAGTTTAAAAGAATTAGAATAATTAAAAGATGAATAAATTAGAGATTTGGAAATATTATATTAAAAATAACAGAATTAACTTGAAAAACAGATTAAATAGTTAGAATAAGATAATCAAAATAAAGAAGAAGAAATAAATAAAATAAAATAATGGTAAAAATTTTAATTTTATTTTAATTATTTTAATAAAAAGTAATAATGAGGCTAATTATTCAAAAAGCCTTTTGTCTAATTAAATTTAGAATTTATAAGAATAAATTAAAAACTTAGATAAATTATCCTAAGAATTAAGATTAAATAACACTTTAAAGGATGATTAGATAAGATAATTATAATAAAAGTATTTTTTTTATATATATAAATAAAATAATCTCTTTATTTAATTATATTTTTATAAAATAAATAGTTTAAATGACTAAAGTATTTAATACGAATCTAGGATTAATGATGACGAATTAAAACATTAAAAATAACATAAAGAATAAGATAAATAAATTTTGAAATTGAACTAGATGCTACAAGAAAAAGATGAGATAAATGGATAAATGAAAAAAAAGTAAAATTAATAATTATATGTATTTTTTTATTAACAAAATAACATTTTTTTTAGTTAGAATGAATTTAATAAATAGAAAGAATAATTATTTTATGATTTATAAAATTAAAAATAATAATCTTAATAACAATAAGCATAAATTTAAGATTTAAAATAAAACATAATTGAAAAAGACGCATAAATTGAATAACTTTCTAAATAGTATTTTTTTTTTATTTAGTTTATTTTTTTCAATAAAAACAAAAGATTATAAGAAAATATTATTCAAAAAGATATATAAATTAAAGATTTGTAATTAGAAATTAATAATAATTTAAAATAATATGAAAATAATCTTCAATAAATGAATTAGTCTGTATTCTTAAAGGAAGCAGAGCTTTAGAAATTGAAATTAGCGTATAAAATATATTTTATATTTTTTAATAATATATAAAAAATAGAATGAATGAACTTAATCTTTAAAAAGATTTAATTGCAAATGAGCTTTAAAGCATTTAAGAAGAAAAAAATCAATTAGAAATACAAAATCAATAACTCAAACATTAAAATAATTAAAATGAAGATTAAATAAATCAATTGAAATAAAAGTAAACTATATTTTTATTAAAAAAATCATAAACAAATATAACCATATAAAATAAAAGTATTAAAGATTTAATTAAAGAGAAAAAAGCAAAAATTAAAGAATTAGAAATTGTTTAACAAAATAATTAATAAATGTATGAAGCGAATTTGTAAACACTTAATCAATAATTAATTGAAAACTAAAATGAAATTAATAAACTGAATAAATCGTAAATATAAATAAAAATTTAAATATAAAAAATATAAATTTATAGAAATCAAAAGAAAGAATAAAAACTTAAAGATTTATTATAATAATAGTCTGAAAAAAGTATTGAACATGAAAATATTATTAGTTTATTAAATCAATAATTGACTGAAAAAGAGGATAAAATAGAAAACTTTAAGAAAAAGTAAATTTTAAAATTAAATTTTACTTAAAATATAAATTAGACTTAATGACACTATTATGTTAAAAGAACAAAGAATTAAAGATTTATAAAATATATTTGATGAAAAAGATTAATAATTCTAAAATTAATCAAAATAATATCTATAAGAATTATAATAAAAAGACGATAGTATCAACTAATTCAGAAGAAAGTAATATTAACTTAAAATTAATTGCAAATTTATAAAAAAAAATAAAAAAATAAGTTTGAATGATGCTAACAAGATCAATGAATAAATAAATAAAGATTTATTAACCTAAAATGATAAAATAAATGAAATATAAAATTAAAATCAAAGATTAAATTAAATTTTAGACGAATAATAAGGAAAATATAACCAAGTCAAAAATTAGTAATAAATAAAAATTAATAATATATATAATATTATTTTAAAAAAATAGATTAAGTGAAGTTAATAGATAAAAAGAATAATTATCGAATTAACTAGAAATAGTGAATGATTAAATATAATAATAGGAAAATAACTTATAAGAACTAACTCAAAGTCTAGTTGAAAAATAATAATAATTAAATTATATAAAAGCTAAGTAAATTTTAATTATATTTTTTTAATATAACATTTTTTAACTTAAAAAAAGCTTAAACGATGCAAATCGTCTTAATGATTAATATGAAAATGATTTAAAAAGCTTATCTGAAGAAAACAATAGATTAAATAATCTATGTGATTAATTAGCTAAAGATATAACTGTGAAAGATAAAGAGTTAAATAAATCAAAAAGAATGTAAAAATAATAATAATAATAATAATATTTAAATATATTATAAAATATAAAATAAAATTTTATTTTTAAAGTTTGAATGATAGTATTCAAGAAAAAGAAAATTAATTAAAAGAATTATAATTTTAATAAGAAAATAATAATATATTATATGAAGGTGAAACATAGAAATTAAAATAGATTATAAGTCAAAAAGACAATGAATTAAACTAATTAAAAAGAATGTAAATATATATTTTTTTTTGAATATAAAATATTTAAACAAAAAAAATAAGATTAAATGATAATAATTTAACTAAAGATTAAAAAATAAATGAATTAGAAAATATGTCTTTAGAAAAAATAAAGCAGTATGAAATCTAATGTTAATAATTAAAATAATAAATTTAGTAAAAAGATAATGATATAAACTAATTAAGAAGAAAGTATATTAATAAAATAATAAAAAAAATATTTAAAAAAAAAAAAAAAAATATTTAAAAAAAAAAAAAAAAATATTTAAAAAAAAGCCTAAATGATGTTACCCATCAAAAAGATAATGAATTAAAAGAAATATAAAACTAATTATAAAAAGAAAAGAGAAATTTAGAAAATTTAATTTAAGAGCTAAAAAATGGAGACTAAGAAAAAGAAATATAATTAGACCAATTAAAAAATTCGTAAAAAAAAAAAAAAAAATTAATAATTTTTTTTTTAAAAAAAAAATAGTTTGAAAGATATTAATAGTTAAAATGAAACTAAAACAAAATAACTAAATGATAAATATGAATAATTATAAAAAGTAAACTTAAAATAAAAAGAAGCCTTAAACTTAAAAAATTCATAACTAGAAAAACAACTATTAATTTAATAATAATTAGAATACTAAGTTTCTAGTTTAAAGAAATTAGAATAAACTTTATAAAACAAAGAAAATCAACTACAAACGTTCTTATAAAACTTAGATGAATGGAAAAATACATGTGCTAAACAAGAAAAATTAATAGAAGACTTGGTTAAATATAAAGATTTATGTAGATAACAAGAAAATAAAATTGAGAATCTAATGCAATAAATTGGTAATTTAAATTAAGTTACAAACAATTAATTATTAGGAGCAAATGAATATAGAAGCTAAATTAGTCAATTGGAAAAAGAAGCTTTCTAAAAGCTTTAATTAGAAGCTTAAATGAAAGAATTAGATGGGGAAATAACTATAAAAAATTCAGAAATTTAAGGTTTAAAAGATATGTTATAATAAAAGTCTACTTAAATAAATGGTATTATTTAACAAATATTTATATTAAAAATATATATATATATATATACAAAGGTCTATAAGAAGAGATAAAATAACTCTAAAAACAAATTAATAATTTGAAAAACTATCAAATTAAATCTAATTAATAAGATTAACAAATTGAATAACTCAATTAAGCCTTTTAAGAAGAAGATGCCAAAATGTAATTGTTTAAATAATAATAATAACAATAGATAAAACTATTAGAATAAAAGACTAAGGAATATGAAAATAAAATACTTTAATTAGCAAAAGAAATTGAGAACTTGAATTAAATTCTTGTAAATAAAACTGAAGAAAATGATAAACTTACTGATAATATTGAAATTCTTGCAAACGAAATAAATAGATAACATAACCTTTTATAAGAATAAAATTAAGAAATCTAAGAATTATTAATCAGATGTAGTGTTTTAGAAAAATAATAATTAGTAGTTAATAGAACTAATGAAAAAAATACTCAAAACTATACTAATGAAATTGCAAAATTAAAGAAATTAATTACTCAACTGAAATAAAAAAATTAATAAATTAAATAATCGCTAGTTAATATTAATGAACTTAATATAAAAATTACTGATTTACATATGCTTTGTTTTACTCTTTTTATTGAAATCGAATCTTTAAGACATAATGCTCATGAAAAGGAAAGACAACTTGATGAAGTTAAAAGAAATTCGCTTATAGTAATTAATCGCTATTCCGCTGAAAAATAATGAAATAAAATAATATCTTACCCTTATTTATATATATTAATAAAAAAAATAATTCTAATTATAGAATTTATAAACATATAAATGTATTATTTCTATTAAATTTTATATTAGATGAAAAAATACTATTTATTTTTTATGATTTCAGATTTTTAATAACTTTTATGTGAAAATGCTTTATATTAAAAAAATAATTTTATATTTTTATAATTTAATTTAATAGAAATAAAAATATATTGATTTTTTAATTAAATATCATTTTAAATTTTTATTATATTACAATTTATATTAAAAAACATTACTATAAAAAAAATTTTAAAAATATATTTATATATTATTAAAAGCTATTATTTAATAAGTAAAAATATGTATCGGTAATTTTTATTACATAAAGATGAAAAAGACATAATTAATTTTATCTTACCAATAAATGTTTAAGAGGAAGGAATAATAAAATAAATTAAATCTTATAAAATATCTAAAATTAAATTAGTATTTAGTTACTTTCTATATATAATAACAGGAGGAATATTGTATTTATTCACTAGATGGTTTATATCTTTAAAGTTATTTCTTTAAATGACCTAATGTAAAGTGTAAGAAAGCAATTATTTAAAAATTATTTCAGGTGATAATATAGAAACATTAGAACAAACATCAATAAAAATGTTAAAAATAGAACAAAATGAGGAAAAAAATTATTTAGTAAAATAAAATATGTATATACATATTTTAATAATAATAACTAAAAGGTATTTACATATAGATTATATAATTATTATTTTGATATAAATCAAAATATATTTAAACCAATATAATTTGACTTGACATAATATACAAATAATGAAATTCATGCCAAATATGGTAAAGGTATACAAGATTAGCAATAATTTTCACAACTTAAAGCCCTTTTTGGGCAAAATAATACAGAAATTCCAACTAAATCATCAATTAAAATACTTATAGATGAGGTTTTATCTCCTTTCTATATGTTTTAGATTTTCAGTGTTATTTTATGGATTTTAGAGCCTTATTATTTTTATGCATCAGTTATTTTATTAACTTCTGTAATTTCTGCAGCTTTAGGATTAATAGAAACAAAAAAAAATTATATAAAATTACAAAAAATGAGTTTTTTTTAAACCAAAGTTACAATTTATAGAGAAATACATGATTTTATATCATAAGTAAAGAAAAAAAAAATTAATTTAAATAAAAATAAATAAAAAAAAGTAAGATGGATAATTATCAATATCAGAAAACATAAAATCCAAAAAACAAACCATAAGTTCTTTAGAATTAGTTCCTGGGGACATAATGGAAATACCCGACGGCTAAATAATGCCATGTGATTTAATAATGTTAAATGGTTCTGCTGTAATAAATGAATCGATGTTAACTGGAGAATCAATTCCTATAATAAAATAATCATTACCTTATAACAATAATAAATACAACCCAGATTCAGAAGGTAAGCAAAGTACTATTTTCGCTGGAACCAAATGTATAGAAACCCGATATTACTTAAAAGGAAAACTACCTGTTTTAGGCCTTGTTATGTAAACTAGTTTTAACACAATGAAAGGATAGTTAGTGAGATCTATTTTATATCCAAAATAAAACTCTTTCTAATTTTATGTAGATTCTTTAAAGTTTATTGCTGTATTAGCTATTTTGGCTGTTTTAGGATTCCTGGTGTCTTTATATTATCAAATTGAAGGATATAAGTAAGATTATATTGCTTTAAAAGATATTATTTTGAACAGTTTTGATCTCATTACTATTACTGTGCCTCCAGCTCTTCCTACTTGTTTATAGATTGGTATTAGTTGTGCATTACATAGATTGAAAAAGAAAAAAATATTTTGTATTTCCCCACCAAAAGTTAATATTAGTGGAAAAGTTACAATCATGTGTTTTGACAAAACAGGTTTTTTTAAATATAAAGATATTTTAATTAAAAAATAAAAATATAGGAACTTTAACTGAAGAAGGACTAGACATGTATGGAGTCCGTTCAGTTTAATGGAACTAAAAAACAAAAAAAGTTCATTTTACAGACCTAAAATCATCTTGCGATAAATTAGCTGAGATAAAAAAAAAAGATTAAAACGAAAAATACCCAATAGGAGATCCCGAAATGATACTAAAAGAATGCATGTCAAGTTGCCATGGTTTAACCCGAGTCTAAGGAAATATAATCGGGGACCCTTTAGAGGTAAAAATGTTCGAATTTACCGGTTGGGAGCTAATTGAAAGTCAAGAAGGAATGAAATTCGATGATTTGATATTGGCTTAAGTATAGAGTAAAAATAATAAATTGGATAGTAATAATGAATCAGTTGGAATTTTAAAAAGATTCGAGTTTTCGTCTAAATTATAAAGAATGAGCACAATAGTTAAAAGTCTCTAAAATCCTCTTTAGAATTAATATAGACTATACGTAAAAGGTTCTCCTGAAAAAATTTATGAACTTTGTAAAAAAGATACTATTCCTGACAGTTTTCATAATGTCCTTGATTTTTATGCTACTAAAGGTTTCAGAGTACTCGGTTTCGGAGTTAGAACTCTCAAATTAAATTACAGATAAATATAAAAAGTAGAAAGGGATGAAATAGAAAAAGACCTGACTTTTGTAGGATTAATTATTATGGAAAACAAACTAAAAGAAATCACTAGCTAAATCATCAATGAGCTTTAATAAGCCAATATTCGTACTATTATGGTCACTGGAGATAATCCTTTAACAGCTATAAGTGTAGGTAGATAATGTAATATAATACATGAAAAAGCAAGGGTTTATTTTGGAGATTTATAGGATGAAACAGACTAAATAATCTGGAAAGACTTCGATCATTCTGAGAAAATTTTAAATAAAGAGAATTTAGAGCCAGTTGGAGGCATAGAGCCCTACCAAGAAGAAGAAGGTGTGGAAGAAATAAAGTAAGAAAAAGAACTTTTAGAATGTATAAAATAAATTGATAATAACAAAAAACTATCCGAATATAACAAGAAAATATCCATAAATCAAGTGCGTGAAAGATACAAAGTAAATGACTAAGACCGCAGCAAAAGTTTTGATATAATGCGAAACATTAGCAAAAGAGAAAGCTTATATCATTAAATGGTCGAAAGTAAAGAAAATATTGAGATTTATAGCCAATCAGATGCCGAAGACATCAATATTCCTTGGGTTAATTTAGAAAATTTTACTCTGGCAATTACTGGGAGGGCTTTTTCCAAAATGTATAACTAGTCGATTTCGGATAATAAAAAATAATAATAATTATTTAGAGAAATGTTAAATCGAACTTAAATTTTCGCCAGAATGAAGCCCGAAGAAAAAGCTTAGCTACTCCAATCTTTATAAAACCTTCCACATAAGCCCACTTGTGGAATGTGTGGAGATGGTGCTAATGATTGCGGGGCTTTAAAAACTGCTGATATTGGAGTTTCCCTTTCAGATGCTGAGGCTTCTATTGCTGCACCATTTACTTCTAAAATACAAGATATTAGTTGTATAATATAGGTATTGATTGAAGGAAGAGCAGCGTTGGTTACAAGTTTTTCTTGCTTTAAGTTTATGGCTTTATATTCTATGATTTAATTTGTTTGTACTACTTTATTATTTACTGTAGGATCTTTGCCTGCAGATCTATAATTTTTGTATTGGGATGTATTCATTATACTTCCTTTGGCCTTTCTTATGGGACTTACAGAAGCTTATCCGGTTTTGTCAAAGTAAGTTCCAGGGTCTAGTTTAGTATCTTTTTAAGTTTTATTTTCTGTTATTGGATAGAGCGTTATTTTTGCAATATTCTAGGTATTTTTTCGTTTTTTTATGCATCTTTTTACTAATTCTTATTTTTTTTTATTTAAAAGACAATTATTTTATTTATTATTTAAGCTTAAAGTTGGTATCTTCCAATGATTGATATACATGGAGTTAACTATTAAAACGATATGAAAGATGATAATAAAGAAGATATAAGAAAAATATGTTATGAATCTAGTGTATCTATTATTATTTTAATTTAAATATTACTACTTTATTTATTTATTTTTAGATTCTTTTCTATACCAATAATTTCTAGTATATAATTTCTTGCTTAGCTTTTTCTATTGGAAAACCTTTTAAAAAACCTTTTTATACTAATAAATATTTCACAGGTTCTCTAATAGCAATATTAATAATTTCTTTATACATACAAGTAATTCCAGATTAATAAACTATAGATTACCTTGATGTTAAATAAATAAATTTTTTATTTATTTTATATTTTTTTTTATAAAAAAAAAAGATATTTACTGAAGTAAAATATTAAAATGGTTAAATAGCAAAAAAAATGCCTTAATATTGGACTATTATTTTTTTAGTATTCAGTTTAGCTAATTACGTTATTAGCGTTTTTTTCGAGAAACATTTAGTGCCTTTATTCACTTATAAATATAAAAATAGAAAAAACAATAGAAATAATTAAAATTAGAATTCTTAAATAAATTGATATTCTGAAAAGATATAAAATTAATTAAAAAATTAAATTAAATTTAAATATTTAATAAATATAATAAAATAATTTAATATCGTATAAAATTTTCTAATTTTTATTTATAAAATAAAATCACATAATATTTTTTTTATATAAAAACATTATTTTTTAAAACTATTAAAAACCACAATTTAATATATTTATTATATAATATTTTTGCTAAAAAAATATAGTTCAAATGAAAATTCCATTTGTCATCTATTAATATTTATCATATTAATAAGTACTCCATTTTTCACAACTTTGATCAATTAATCTATCCACATAATCGATAAACTTTTTTTTATTTATTTTTAAAAACGTATAAATAGTGTTTAAGTATGTATATGTATTTACCCCTTAATCAGTAGAGTTTTCTTTAAATCTATCTCTAAAAGTAGCTAAATCAAAATCAACAAAGCATTACATATTAGTTTACTCCATCATAATTTATAATAGACAAACAAAAGTATTTATATGTTTTTTAATCTCAATAAATCCTCTAACCATCAGACTTTTAAAATATCCAAATTAATCAGAATTTCTACCTCCCATTAAACTAACATATTCCTAATTTAAAATTAAAATAATAAAAAAATTTAAAATAAAAGATATGAAAATAAGTACATTCGTAAGTTTAAAATTTGCAGTTTCAAATTTAATACCTCCGGGAGCAATAGAAAAAATGAATCCGAAATCAATATGAATGATATGACCAACATTGTCAATTAAAATATTTCCATTATGTCTATCTTTAATTTGCAATAAATAGCATATAAGTGAATACCCAGCAAGACTTTCGACAAAATTCTTTTAAGCTTCTTCAAAATAATCACCAAAAGTTATTTAATAAAAATCATTTAAAGAATTATAATTAGGCACATGCTTCTTAATATAATCTAGGCTTAGTGTATTAGGCAAAAATTCAATAAAGCCTGAATTTGGAGAAGTTACAATAATTTCGTAAGGCCTTAGGTAAAGAGGAATATTTGCATTTTTGAATATTTCACTAAACTTTTATATTAATTACATAGCAATATATTCTTATCTTAAATCATCTCCTCCTTTAACAATAATAGGTCTTATTTTGTAACTTTTCATAAAGCTAAAAGGTGAACTTTCTCTAATTATTTATTATTAATCTTCCCAAAGTTCACCCCAGGGTTCAAAAGTTCTTGGAAATTCAATCTCTTTAATATTTTTATTTGAATCTTTCTAATAAACAGTTTTTTCTATAATATCATAATGTAAATGTTTATAAATTTTGTTTATTGTTTAAAATTTTTGCCCATAATCTTATTTAAGAAATCTGAAAAAATCAATTACATTCTTTATTTTTAAATCATTTATATTAATATGAGTTTTTTTTTTTGATTCCAAAGCAAAATATTTTTTATTAGTAAAGTAACTTATACTTTATCTTCTTTAAATATTTTTTTTTGGAAATTTTTTATTAAAAATGCTTATATTTATATCATATTTATCTAAGCGTTCCTATTCTTTTATTGAATTATGTATTATTATAGAAGCTCTTTTCTCTTTATTATATTCTATTATTTCTTATTCTTATAAAACTAACTTATCTAGTTTATCAAGTGAATAATGAACAAAGCTTTATTTTCTAGCTAAAATTCTTTCTATTATTCCTTTTTTTTACTTACGTTCGATTTCTTTTTTTTTTAGTTTAGCCCATTTTGCAAATCCTTTATATTTTTCCTTTTTTTCTTCATTTGAATCAAACTAATATTTTATTTCGTTTAATTAATCAATAAAATCTTGATTATTTTGGTCAAAAGTTTGTTTCTTATTCAACTTTTCAAAAAAGTCAATGTTCTCTTTTATTTCGTTTAAACTATTGTTTTTATTTAAATATATTTTGTCAAAAATTATAAAATTTATCAATTTTTTATAATTATAAAAATAAAAAATTTATATTTTATATATATATTTTTTTTTATTAGATTAGAATATTACTCTATTGTTTCAATTACTATTTTATAAGGAGCTCTTTTCTTTGTATTAAAACAAACAAAATAATCTTCGGCTATTCTTACAAGCTTTTTTATAATGTTTAAAATTAATATAAAATACATATAATACTGTATTTGAATGATAATTTTATGAGTCATCAATTTCAAATGGAATCAATATTCCTTAATAATAAATGACTCCCCTTATTAATTTATAAATGAAAAAAAAGTTATATAATAATTACTTATTATTTATTCTGTTTTATTATAAATGATTGTTCATTTTTATGATATATTCTCTTAAATGTTAAAGTCTTTCGTTTTCTTAATATGTTTTAAGATGAATTGATAATTTAGTTAAGCTGCTAATAAACTTATAAAGCTAGTTATTATAATTTGATCTATGCTCTTTATCTTTAAATTTTTCTATTAAAACTTTTTTTTAAAAGAAAAAATTAGAATATAATTAAAATGCTGTTTAAAATTATAAATAATAACTTTAAGTATTTTATTCTGTCATTTAATCATTTTAAGCTTATTTTAAAAATAAATCAGATACTGCGCTATTTACCATTTCTCCTTCAATTTACTTTTTTAATTTATTATATATAAATTATGATTATATTTTTTTACTCTTTAAAATTTCTTTATTTATATTTTCCAAGCTTCATTTGTATATAATTTACAACACTCACTATAAGCTTAAATTATCCAAGCTGTCTGATTATTTTAAAATTATTTAATATTAAACAAATACAATTACAAAGTATATGAAATAAAGATTTACTTTATAATAAAACAATATATTTTGCTTAGATAAATCACACAAAAACTTGTCTAATTTACTTGATTATTTTATAATTGTTAAATATCTTTTAATTTTTAATTATAACATTTAAAATTAAATATTTTTTTTTAAAAAATAAGTAAAATTACATTATTTATGTTAAATAAAAATCTAAATCTTTATGACTTAAAGTGTATAATTTATTCACTAAATATTCATGTATTTATTCTTAAAAAAATTTCTTAAATAAATACTCAATCAACATTTAAGTTGTAAACATTTCAGATTAAAACATTTTTAAAAGACTTTATTGCTTTTCAGGAAAATCTATAATTTTAGTTAACTAAACTCCTAATTATATTATTTTTTCTTAATCAAAAATATATTGTTTATTTTAATTTTCCTAATTTTTATTTTGCTTTGTATTTGATTATAAAATTTATAAATCCATTAAAATTAAAAAGTATTAAAATAATTATATATATTAATTTAATTAAAATTATTAAAAATATATTTAAAATTAAAACTCTTTATAAAATATATAATAATAATACTATTATATATATCTTACTACTTTAAAAATAAATTGTAACATATCTTCATATGCTAAAAATGATATAAACAGAATAATAAAAATCTTATTTTTGATTAAAACAAAAGTTAAATTATTGCATATATTTCGAAAAATGAATATCTTTATAAATGTTATTTTAATATAAAAAACTTATGTAAAGTTTATTTAAGAACCGTTTAAATATTAATTTTTAAAAAAGATTTAATTATTTTGTTTATTTTAAATATTTTATAAAATAACATAAAATTATTTAAATATACTAAATCTTATATTAATATAATTATTTTTTTAAAATTAAACATTATAGATAAATAACATTAAATTTATATTAATAAAAATATAACTATTTTTATTCACAAACAAAAAAAAGTTTAAAGCTAAAAAGTAAAAAAAAGATAATGTCCTAATAAGAAATTATAAATTTTCTTTCAAACTAAGATTAATATAAGCAAGAATCAAGAATATATAAAAAAGGTGTTATTAATAATAATTAGAATATAGTGTTTTTATTAGTTGATACAATCAAAAATATAATTGAATAAAAAAATAGTTTTTCAGCTATAATATAATTAAATGCAATTCGTTTATTGAAAGAATGTTTTGAACTTTAAAATAATAATAATTTTATAGAATTAGTTGGATAGAAAATATTGCCGATAATGAATAGAATAGCTATATTTAAAAAAGAAATACATAAAGATGATAGAGGTAAAGAATATTTTATTGAAAAAGAAACAGATGATTAAAATTTAGTTATAATAGGAAATTCCTTTTTAAGAATAGTTTTGGAATGTATATACGTTTGGGCTTAATGGATGTAATAAGGTTCTTGTTTTTATAAAGTTTATTCGAATTTAGTAAATGAATAAGTAAAATTTCCATCTGAATTTTATTATTTTAAAACAGAAGTTTTGAATTTAACATTATAATAATTTCGTGAAAATAAAATGAATGAATTATAAAAATAAAAAAAGTAAAATTCGGACTAAATATTAAACTAATAAATAATGGAAAGTAATTGTAATTAATAATTATTATTAGTAATAGAATAAAAAGAAGAAAAATAATTAAAACTTTTCTTATAAAACCAATAAGATTTAAAATAGCAATTAAAATAACATTTATAATAGTAAGAAAATTATAAAGAAAATGAAGACTAATTGATTTTTTTTTTAAACAATATGTAGAGCTCTTATGATTAATATAAAAATATGATTAATTCTTATACAAATAATCTTGAAGTTTAAAATCAAGAGCTTTATATAAATATATAATAAGAAATTTAATTTTATCATAAATTCTAATCTTATATGAACGAATTATAATAAAATCGAATTGGTTTTAATGATTTTAAGACTTCTTTGTTATCCAATTTTTAAATTTAAAATATTTCTAATAATTTTATAGAAAATAAATAAACTTAAACATAAAATATTTAGCCTAAAGAAGAAAGTTAATACAATAAATAATTGCAAAAATATTAAGAATTCAAAAGTTAAAAAAAATAAGGAATTTCTATTTATATTTAATAAAGTTAAATAAATAATAAAAAAATGAATCTAAGATCATCTAATTAATCGACAAAGATAAATAATTTGATTTAATTAGAATCTAATTTATCAAATTTTAATATAAAAAGTTCTTAGAAGGCTAAACCTTTAATAAATAAAAGATCTAGTTTTTTATAGTGTTCATAATAAACTGCTTTGTTTGAATAAAATATTAATTAAGATAATTTTCTAAATGATTAAATCTTATAAGCTTTATAAGAAAAAGATTATTATAAAAATCTTTATTTTTAAGCTTAAAAAGATTTAGATAATTTTAATAGATAGCATGATGATATGTTAAAAAAGATAGAAATATAAAAGCAATTATGAAGATTAGCTTTTTAAAATAAATAGCAAAAATACTTTTTAAAATATATTTTTTAATATAAAATAAATTATATTATTAATATATATATACATAATTTCAAAAATATTTGTCTGAATTTTTATATTAATTTTAATGTATAATAAAAAAAAAATATATAATATAAATAAAATTTAATTTTTAATTATATAAATTATATAAATATTATTTTTTTTATTTTTATTTTTTATATAGAAAATTAGAAAAAATTATTTTAATCTTAAATATTTCAAATAAAAAAAAATATAATTTATATATAAGCATAAATTATTAAATTCATTTTTTATTAAATTATTTTTAATTTTATAATAAATTTAAATTAAAAGAAATTAATTTTTTATTTATAATTTTGTAATAGTACTTAAGAAGATTTCAAATAATATAAGTAGTATTAAATTTAAACAACATAATAATGATTCTTAATAATAGATAGCATTTTATTATTTTTTAATTATTTTTATTTATTTTATAATAAATATTCAGTAAAGCAAAACTATAAATCTATTAATTTTATTTATATATTTTTACTTTTAAAGCCATAATATTTTACTAAACTCAATTTCGAAATAAATAACATATTGAAATTAAGTATTTAGTATTAAACTTTTTATTCTTTATAATAA
Source organism: Ichthyophthirius multifiliis (assembly GCF_000220395.1). NCBI lineage: Eukaryota > Ciliophora > Oligohymenophorea > Hymenostomatida > Ichthyophthirius > Ichthyophthirius multifiliis. The sequence continues at coordinate 74,598 of NW_004085910.1, forward strand.
ATAAGATTGCATAATATTTTAAAAATATTTAATTAAAACACTTAAAAGCTTCTTATTTGAAAATAGAGTATATGATATTATTTTAATTATGGTTCATCTTTTATTCATTATCAATATTAAATTTTACGTATAAAATAGGCTATTTTAATCCAATAATTTTTCTTTTTGTTATGTATGTTTCTGAAGTAATATCATTTATTTTAATTCTGGATGGAATACTTATGATACTTTTAAACTTTATGTTTAGCTATTTTATTATATTTGCTACAATTATTTAACTGAATTTTGATTAAATATTTGATATATTATTTTTAATTATTAGTATAATATATTAATTTGTTTTATTATGGTTTATATAGACTTTTATAAATGAATTTCAAAAATAAGTTGATATTATAAATAACTTTAATTAATAATTAGAATTTCGAAAATAAATATATAATAGAGAATCTTTTTAAGAATAAGCACCAATAAATGCGCAACAAATAAAAAAGATAAGCGAATAAACTTTAAAAGACGAATGCTCAAAAATAAAAAATTAATATAAATATAATGAATCAATATAATAATTTAAGAAATAATAAAAGAAAGTCCTATAATAATCTAATTAGGATAAAATAGTAAAAAGCAATAATTAATTAATGCTATAAGATAAGGTAGAAAATAAATAATTTGACCATACAAATATTTTAAACAATTTAGAATAAGCAATATTTGTATTCATATTAGAAACATAACAAATAAGCTTTTTAAATAAAAAAGCTAATTAAATATTAAATTAGAATGAGTTTATGAACTTTAATGATATATTAAGTAATATTAATATCAAAAGCTTTAGTAAAAAGTGTTAAGAAAATTTGTTAAAAGTTAATTTTAATTCTATGCAAGTGAGTGATTCTTAATTTATGATAGGAGGAAATTAAACTAGAAATTCAGTAAATATTTAAAGCATAATAAAAATAAGTAAAGATAATTAATAATTAGAAGAATAAAATTAAGAAAAATAATTAAATTTATTACAATTTTTATAATAAAGTAAATAATTTTATTTGTATTTTATTTAATTATTTTTTTAAAGTATAAGAAAACCTAAGTTCATGTAATTAAAATTAAGATGGTTTAATGTTTGAAATTGAAAATTATAAATTTTAGAATATAAATCTATTATCCGATTTAAATTTTATTAAAATTATTATTTAAGAAAATAAATAAGTAATATTATCAATAGAAAGCATCTAATAAACATAAAAATATTAAAAATAATAAGTAGCAAAATAAATTTAATAAAGAATGCTTTAAACTATATCCCATGAACTTGGAACTTATTTAAATATACTTAATAGTTCTTTATAGGCATGTATGTATGAAGATACAATACCTTAGGAAATAAAAAGTAATTTACATTTTTAATTATTTTTTATAAAATAATAAAGGGGATTATTTAGACTAATGTATTTCTAGTGTTGATTTAATTAATTTCCTTGTTTAAGATTTTAGAGATTATTAAGATATTTTAAATAATAAATTAAAAATCAAAAATGTAGAAGTAAATATAATTTAACTTGTGCAAGAAACAATAAATTTATTTATAAAATAAGCAAATGATAAATAAATATAAATCTAAAATATAGTAAAAAATAAAATTCCTTAAATTATATATATTGATAAAACTAAATTTTAACAAATTCTTGTAAACTTAATTTCAAATTCTTTAAAGTTTTCTCCTTAAAATTCTTCGATATAAACATTTCTAGAATAAAAAAACGGTTAAATTATTTTTAGTATTCAAGATTAAGGAATAGGAATGACTAAAAAAGAAAAAGAAAGATTATAATATTTACTAAAAGAAGGATTTACAGAAGAAAGAATATCCAAAAATTCTTCAGGATACGGATTTGGTCTATCAGTGAGTAATATTTTAATTTAAAAATTAAACAAATCAGATAATGCAAATAATAAATAGTAAGGACTAAATTTTAATTCAGAAAAATAAAAAGGCTGTTTTTTTTATTTTTCAATTAGTTATATAGAATAAAATAATTTATAAAGTAATTCCATTAATAATCCAACAATAATAAATATTAATGATAATGAATATATTTAGATATAAAGTAATTCACCTAACAAATAAAAATCAAAAAGAAATACATAAATAAAGTAGCTTTTATTAAGTTAATTACAAATAAAAGCATCTGAAAAAGGAAGTATCAATTTGGATTAAGAAAACAAAGAAATAATAAATACTGTAAAAAAAAAATTACGAGAATTTGATAAATAGCTTTCATTTGTAAATGAAAATAATTAAATATAGTAAATATAAGCATTTAGATAATAATCCAAAACATAATTAAGCAATATTTAATAAATATCTCTTTTTGGTCCTTAAATATCTATAGATCTTGATAATTAAGAAATTTGTAATATTTAATCATCTGATGATGATATTTAGGAAATTCAGAAAGTAAGGAGCACAAAAAAAATAACTAAATCAATTTATGTACTTAACCAATATAATGATATTCCCTATATTTTAATTGTAGATGATACATAAACTAATCATAATAGTTTACAAATATTTTTAAATAAAGTATTTAATTTTCCTTTAGAAAATATAGTTCATGCATATAATGGTATGGAAGGAGTTTCTTAATTTTTAATTTATTAAGGTAAATTAAAATTAATTTTTATGGATATTAATATGCCTATTATGGATGGAATGGCTGCCACTTAAAAAATAAGAAATATACTCTAAATGTAAGTAAATAGTTAAAGTCAAACTAAAATAATTGCATATACTGCTTACAATGATCCTGAAACTGAAAAAGAATGTTTTAATCAAGGATTTGATTATTATTTAAGTAAACCTGTAAGTAAATAAAGCTTAGAATAAGTTTTATTTGAAAATAATATATTGTAAATATTGGAATCACATCATTGATATAAATTAATCAATTATTTAATTACAATTAATTATAATATTAAAAATCTGCTATTTAATTATTTTTTCACTTTAAAATTAGTGAATTGTATTGAAAAAAAATATCTATTTAAAAAAAAATTATGATATTCATTAACTTTAATAAATATAAAAAAATATAATAATATTTATTTTTTATAAATTTAATAATTTTTCAAATTATAAATAGAAAAAGACTTGATTTTCTAAAATTTACTCTAATCATTCTGATATTTTATAAAATTTTTTTATAAGTTTATTCTATGTTTCATATATTATATTATTTATATGACTTCATTTAAAAGCTTTTTCTAATATATGTAAAATTAATCATATTTTAAAATTAATTTGATAAATTAAAATATAAAATCTAGTTCATTATATCAATAAATTATTTTTTAAGATTTATAAAATTTATCTTATTATTAAATATCTAAAAAATATGATATAACTTAATAAAAAAAAAAAATATAAATAATAAAAATAATAGATTAAAATTAATTAATTAAAAATAAAAAATTATTTAAACAAAACTAATCTAAATATATAATAAATCAAATATTAATCAAAGATTATTATTTTATTAAAAGAAAACTTATTACAATTTTTTGATAGCTTTAAAAGCTGATATTTAATCTTTAACTTCTAATATATTTTAAATATATTTTTCATGAATTCTAAGATAGGGATTACAGCTTTTTTCTTCAATTAAACTGCTTGGTAAGATATGGTTTTATTAATTATTTAGAGCCTCTTAAACTAATTAAATTTTAGAATTAATTACATTATTATTAGGGTCTAAAGCTTTAGAAAAAATTAAATTTTTTAATTCTCCATCTCTTCCTGGGAAAACCAAACTTTCATTAGGAAAAGCCTTTAATTTAAATAATGATTAAACAAATTTTAATGCGTTAAATTCTTCAAAATCTCCTAAGGAACTGAAAAATAATAAATATATATATATATATATATATTATATATATATATTTAAAAAAATATATTTATATATATATATATGTATCTATATATATATATTAATCTTAGAAAATATATTTATACCTTACTAAAAGCATTTCACCTGTAAATAAAGCAGGTAATTTAGTAGAAAAATCATTTACTTAAGTGATTTCAATCGTATAAAAATCATTTTTATGTCCAGGTGTATGCAAAAAACATACACATAAATCACCTATAGATATTGGTTATAGCTCTTCTACATATTTATTGCTAAAGCCTTATTTTTCTTATTCTTTTCCTGCAATTATTTCTAATTTAGGGTTATGTTTTAAAAATTATTCACTTTATTAATTCATAGGGCCGTTTGTTTATGTACATAAAATATGAGTTAATTTGCTATTTAATGTATTCTCTAATTATTTTATATATTCTATTGCATTTTCATATTCTCCAGGATCTATACTTATTAATTAATTTTTTTATGTATCATGCACTAAATAACCTATATTTTTTATTTTTTAATTTTAATTTTTATTTTATTTTTTACCACAATAATTATTGTTTTACTTATAAACATAAATTTATTTTAATAGTGTATGGTTTATAGCAGTATATGGATTAGAAATTTATGAAAAATATAAATTGCCTTTTTTATACAATTAAGCAAGATTATATTTTTAATGAACTAAATATTTTTAAAATAGCATTTTTTATTTTATAAATAAAAATATAAAAAGGATATATTATATAAATTAAAATATAATTATTATTAATATTAATAATATTTATTTCAAAAAAAATAACAAAAACTTCTAAATATAAATAAAAAAAGATTATTATATTTAATCTCTCATAAAAATAAATATTTTATAATTTAGTATATGATAAACTTAATTTATTTTTCAATCGCTCATTACAGAAGGAGCCTCTTCTTCATCAATTTTAGTCAATAAATTTGCAATTTAATTATCTAATAAATCTTTAAGTCTTAATTTCATACTATCATCAAGTTCTAATAAAAATTTAAATTTAAAAAAAATAAAAAAGATTAAAGTAAATAAAAATAATATTATATATACAATTTTCTTAAGCAAATTTCTATGCAAGTAATTCAGAAGTATCATTTTCATAAACGATAATTCTTTCAGTTTTATCTTTACCCAAGTTAACATCAACAAAAAGTAATGGTACTCTTTCTTATGAGTTTTCTAATTTTTTTCTTTGAATAATAAAGATTAAAAATAAAAAAATTACTTTATTAATTTAATGATCTATTTTATTCATATTAATGATGTGAAAAAAAATTATCATTATCATTTTAATTATCATTATCATAATCGATATAATTATCATTTTATTATTATTATTATTATTATTATTATTATTATTATTATTATTATTATTATTATAACTACATAAATTAATATTATTCATATTCTTTTTGTAATTGTAATTGATGCTTTTCAAATTATTCTTGTATTTATTAATCGTTTTGGAATATTTCTTTATTCTTTAAATTCTTTTAGCTTTCCTAATTTTTAATATTACTTATGCTATTACTATTACCATAACCTCTTGTAAACATTTATTATTTTTCTTATCTTTATTTATTTCCTAATCTCATTCTTTCTATAGATTTGTCAATCTATTTAGGTGTAATATATATTTAATTGTTATTTTTTTTTGTATTTTTTGTAATTAATTCTGGTTAAAAAGTACATTCTTCGCAATTTTTTTCGAATTCTATTTCTTCTTTATCCCTATCTTTTTTTTAAAGTTTATTTTTATTTTTAGCAATTGAATATAACTCTAAACTTTTTTTCATTCCTCCAATTTATTAAGAGCAAATACTTTCTGATTATAATAGATTCTCATTACTTTTAATGTTTTATTTATTTATTAATTAAGGATGAAATGAACAACTTTACTAGATAGCAATATCTTAGCAAGCTTATTTTTATAATCTTGTATTAATTTGAGCTTATTTTTAGTACATTAGCAGATCAACATGTGTGATTTTTCCATTAGCAGGTACTTTAACATTAATTTAATTATTTTCTATTAAATTAGCCGTTTCCTCTAACAATTTATCTCTATAAGTATCTGCCATAACTTTAGATTTCGGCAAGATCGCTGGTTGATAATCAAACTCTTATTTAAAATTTGTTTTTTTCAAGGCTTCACTACTCAGCCTATTTCTATATAATAAATTAAACTCTTTTTGAACTAATTTAGCTTCTTATAAAGAAACAATCCAATTTCCAAATTAATCAATATAGCCTATTCTTGGTTTAGATAAAACTTCATTCAATTTGTTCGAAAAAAAATCTTATTAATTATTCATATTTTCATCTTCTTCCTATATATTTTATAATTAATTTTGTTAATTTTCCGATTAAAGCTAAAAACCGAAAATTCCTATCACAATAAGCAAGAATTAACATAGATTGCATTTAGAAATACTATTCTATTCATTTCCTCTTAAATTATACCATATATCATATATCAATTTTCTTTCTTAATGCAAATACACTGAATTTTTATCTGATAAATTATTATTATTATTATTAAGATATTTTTACAAAAAGTTCATTTTAGAAAGAATTTCACCCATTTAAATATAATCAATTTTTTCTTCTTTTTTATCAAAAACAACTTCATCGTATATTTCTTCGAAATCCCTAACGAATTTTTGAGCGACGATTTATTCGTTTTTTCCTTAATTAAAAAAGCTTTTATTACTCATTTAAGATTTTTGTTTAAGACTATTTTATTCATTTTGTTATTTTTATTATCTTCTTATTGCGTCTTAATATAAATTGTTTCCTACATCTCCTTTTCTTAATAAAAGTTTGCTTTTTTCATTTATTTACGGACAGCAATTTTTTTAAATGATTTCTTTCACATTTTCCTAAATTTGTAATTAATTTTATTTTTTTGCATGAGAAATATTAAATAGTCTATCATGAATTGGCTAAGAATAATAATCAGAACGTTTTGACTGAAGTATTTCTTCACTTTTTTAATTTATTTTAGGCACATAAGTATTTTCGCTTTCATTCATTTCGTTCTTTAAGTATTTTAACATATTTACTTTATCATTTTATTATTTCTTAAATTTCTCTTAATCACTAAGGAATTATTAAAGGCTTCTTATTTCTTAGTTCTTAAATGTTTTTGGGGCAAAAGTGCAATTTTCCATTACTTTTTTTTCTAAATTTTAAGCCATTTATTCCTTATTTTCTTTCTAAATTATTGCTTCTTTATTCAATCGGTTAAAAATATTGTCTTTTTGTTTAAATTCTTTATTATCTGCAGAATTCAATTTTTAAATGTCTTAATATTAGTTTTAATAATTATTTTATTATTGCTTCCCATATGATAAATTTTCATATAGATTTTTAGCTTTACTTTAAATGGATTTATGACAAACCTTTTGTAGTATGATTTTGAGGAATGTTTTCTTTTATTTGAATATAATTATATTTATTTAATGGCTTTTGTTTTGATTATATTAATAATATTCTTCCTATTCATCATCTTCAGATATATCAAAAGTATTAGGGTCTTCGTCTCCCTGTATTCTTTGAAAAGCTATCTCCCTCTAAATTAGTTTTTCATTATTTTCATTCCCAAAATACTAATCATGCGCTATTTTTGATGGTATAAATTACATATATTTTATATGAAAGTTTTTTTATATATAATTTATTTTTTAAGGAAGAGATTATTTTTAAATTTTTTTTTTTTTTTAAAAAATACAAGAATTTAATTTATCACTTTTTAAAAATAAATATATTTTTCGAGCGATTTATTATAATTAATAATAATTTTTTTAAACTATAGGTATGTTTTAATACATTTATTTATTTATTGTCAAATATTATAAAATTATCATTGATTTAAATTCTCAATTATAATAATAATAACATATTTTTTTCAGTTAATTCATTTTAGTATGAAAAATATATTTTTTATCTTTATTATTTACTATTTTATTTTATTTATACAAAATTTTACTTTAATTTAATTTTTTATTATTAAAATTAATTTGTATAAAATAAAGAAACAAAAATATATTTATTTTTCAAAAATTATATTTCTTTAATTTATTAGTTATTTTCTTTACCCCTATATATTATATTTCCATAAAGATTAAATATATTTATATATAATTTTTCTCAATACATATTAATTTAGTACTTAAATGATAATCTATTATTTTATTTTGCAAAAGACTTAATCAATATCTTTATTAAAAATATAAAGAAATAAAAAATTATTAAATGAAAGAAAACAAAATATAATATAATAAAAATATTATATATAAATAAAATAATTTAAAACAAAAAAAAATATTAAATAAAAAAAAGTTTTTTTTTCTAAAAAAAAAATAAAAAATAAACAAAATAAAAAAGAAAAAAATAATAAGAAAGGAAATAATCAACAAATAACCACTATTAAAACTTAAAAAAATAAAAAAAATAGAAATTAATAAAAAAAATGGCTTTCCAATAATTATCAAATAGTTTAAGAAAATTAAGTAATGCAGAAAACGGAAATTAAATGTTTATAAATGAAAGTTTTTCAAGTGTATCAAATATATCAACTTTAGTGAATTATCCTCAAAGTAAAACATCTTAGATGATAGATGACTTCAAAACAATGATATATAACACATCTTTATACAAAAACATAGAAGAATAGAGTTCGAGAATGTTCAATAGAAACCAAATAACTTAATATAAGGGATTAAGTAAGGATATATTGCAAAAAATATAAATAAACTCAACTGAGTTTGATGACTACAAATTCAAAATAGCTCCTGATTTACAGGTATATACTCGTAACAAATTTAATAAATAAAGTAGTTAAGAAAGTTTACAATTAATAAATTTGAACTAAGTTTTATTAGATTGCTATAAAGATGTCCCAAGCATATATTTTGATTCTAATTTCATTTTCGACTTTTAATGTTTATAACGAGATGTATTGAAAGTAATAGACTTCCAAGATAATCTCACAATGCATTTAGACGAAGTCGAAATAAATTTATTTTACCAAATTAACAATAAATTTAATGAATTTCTTGCAGTTATACTAAATCTGAATTCCATGCAAGAATTAATTGCTAATTGTCTATAAAAAATATAAAATATAAAAATTTTTAATTAAAATCTCAAAAATAAACTTACTCATAAAGGCATCAGAATAGCCCAATTAAAACGCAGAATAGTAAATGTATAAAATGTTTTAAATTTATTACAATTAACCTAAATTCTTGATAAATCAATGCCTACAATAAACTCTCTTATAAACACAAATAAATACTCTATTGCTGTTGATTTACTTTCTTAAAGTGAAGTCGAATATAATTCTAAATTCAAAAAAGTAACCGCTTTAAATAAATTTAAGGAGAATATCTTTCTTGCGAGATAAAGGCTTGAAAAAAATATAGCTTCTTCCTTTATTGATAAATCATTAGATTATGTAATTTCAGAACTTAATTTTTTAAAAAACCCTGTTTCTACTTTATCTCATAAAAATAATATTAGAAGTAATGACAATTCAGTTGATAATTCAATTGACGACAGTACTTATATAAATTAAACTATTACAAACGAAACTTTTGATTAATAGAATGTTTCTTAAATTGAAGAAAATAACAAGCTCTCGTAATTAAAATGGCAACATAATTAATTTTAAATGTAAAAAAAAAAATATAATAGATATATAATTAATTCTTTTTTTAAAAAATAAATAAATAGAGATTAATAACTAGAAGAATCAATATCAAGTATAGTGAATTAAAGTTATGATTTAGATAAATTTACTATAAGAACCTACAGGGTTAAACTCTTAGAAATGTTAAAAAGTTTTCACAAAGGCTTTTTAAATGATATGATAGACCTAATGGCTAATTAAAATGGTGCTATTTTGAAGCAAATTAATGAAGAAAATGAAGACTAAATAATGTTTAATTAGATGAACTTAGATTTATTTATAAAGTTAGTTCTATTTTATTCCGAATTATTAAAAAGAGTAGCTATAAAATAAATAACTCTTAACAATACAATAATAAAAAATTTAATTTAACATGTAATAACTTAGCTTTAGCAAAAAGAAGGTGATATAGATGACAGTATTAATGAATTTACAAAATTAAATGAAGTAATAGATGATATTAACGTCAATTCAGTTTAGTTATATTAATTTATAGATGATAAAATATCTTTTATGATAAATTAAAGAAAATACGAAGAAGAAGTATCCATTTAACATTTTCGAAAAGTAACAAAAGTATTTATTTTTTGGGAAGAATTTTATAACGAATTAACCCAATCTCCTGACAACCTAAAAAAATTCGAACAAATCTAATCTAAAAAATTAAAAAAAATACTTTTGAAATAACAAAACATGTAAAATAAGTTAAACCTAAATTATTTAAACAGTCTTCGTTAAGAAATGGAAAAAAAGTTCCTAGAATTATTCCACAAACAGGAAATTAATACCCTAAAATAATTATTAGAATAAGAAAAATGGATTCCTTCTGATATTTAATTCGATTATTACGATATAATAAACTACATAATAACCGAAAAACAACAAAAAAAAGATGAAGAGTAAGAATTATCTTCCCGAATTCAATATGATTTGTAAAAAATAGACATTAAAATTCTAAAAAATTAGCTAATTTTTAAAGACCAAAATTTTAAATTAACCTTCGCCTACTTAAATCTCATCAAAATGTCATACTCATATTTACACTTACTCCATTATTTAAAAACAGTACGCTTAAGTATTATAAATAAATTTTTCGAATTATACAAATTCTACAATTAATACTCATCTTAATTAATAATTGGAAAAGGAGCCTTTTAATTAGGAATGGAGTAAATAACAGCCAAAAATTTATCTATCTCATCTTTATGTCTTATTTTTACAATAAAACTTCTACCATTTATTTAGACAAAAATAATTTCTTTATTTGAACAAAGCCAAGTAAACGTATTAATAGAATAAATAAAAAAAATAAACTAAGATTATTAAAACCATAATTAGTAAATTATAGATACTATAAGCTTTATTTTATGTGAAGAAATTAAAAAAAATTCTATATAAATCAAAGATTTAAACTGGAATAATCCAAAAGAAAATATCGTTATCCCAACTAAGTAAACAACTTCTGTTTTGCGTTCATTTAGGTCTATGCATAATGTTTTGATTGAGTTTTATGATAAAGAAGTTCTTTTGTAGATTTATAGTTTACCTTAATAATAATTACTCAATTTTTATTTGGATGCATTTAAAAATGTTGAGATTAAAAATAAGCTAGGGGCTACGAGAATAAAAGATGAACTTAATTATATTGTAGAAGATATTTCTTAATAAGATTGTGCAAAATTAGATCTTAACTTTCTCAAAGTATTTGAAGAATAAGCTGAAGAGATTATAAATGAAAGATGTTAAGATTTTATTTAAAATGATGAAGATAATTGATTTTTTTAATTTATATTTTTATCTTTATAATATTAAATAAGAAAGGATTTTATTTTTTAATTTTATTATTAAATAGTTGTTATTATCTATATTCGTTTATTTTTTTGTTTTATTATTTTTTTGCAAAAAAAATCGATTTTTTTTAGTTTTATTATTTTTGACAAAAAAATCTTATTTTTTACTTATTTTAATCTTATAATAAATGAATAATTCTTTATATTAAAATTTAAATATTTTTTTTTTTAAAGATAAAATAAGAAGTTTTTATAGTTAAATATTGTAGAAATAAGATAGAAAAGAAAGACGATAAAAAGATTAAAATAAAAATTAGAAACATTGTGACAATATATTAAAATACGAAATCAATAATAAATTAAAGTTAAAATAATAAGATAATCATCCTAATTATTAATTAAAGATGAAAATAAATAGGAAGAGAAAAATAAATTAAAATACTAACTGTTCATTGAACAATAATAATAATATTGGTTTTAAAAAGTATTTATTATTTTAAATGTTAAAAAAATAAGTAATTTATATAAAAGTGCAAAAAAATAATATAATTTTGCATACAATTAATTTTAACAAATAATTTATGATATAAATAAAATAAAAAAATAATAACATTCATAATTTTAGATTAAATAGATGAAAATTAACTTACTTAATTATATTAGATAGTATAAAAGCTACAAAAAATTAACAAAAGAAAAAAAATTTCAAAAGCACATTTAGAATTATATAAAACTAATATATTTTTCCTTTTTTTAAACATAAAAAAATAATTATTCAACAATATAATTTTAGATTAAAAAAGCTTGAAAAATAAATAATAAAGTTATATATACTTTATTTAAAATTCCATTTGAAAAAATCAAACTAATAAAGAAAAAAAAATATTTTATATTAAAATAAGTAAAGATAAATATATAAAGATGAATTCTACTAAATAATAGCAAAATGAACAAAGAATAAAAAAATTCGGAAAATAAAAGTATGTAAAATTTTAATAACTTATTAAATTAATCGAATTAATTATAGAAATGATTAAAAGAAAAAAAAAATGAATTTAATGAAACTTTCATATTAAATTTTTTGACAAAATGAAGCTATTTGGTGAAATAAAAAAATAAGAATAACATAATAAAAGAATTAGAATAATACTAATAGGAAATAACAAAAAATTACTTAAAATAAATATGAATGTTAGATATTTTATTTTTAAATAATACTTTTTTGTAACGTAAATCATCATTAATATTATTATTACCTTATACATTTTAACACATTTTTTTCCCAGTTGACACTTTTATCGGATTTCAAAAAGCTTTTAGTTTAATATGATTTTTTTTCTTACAAATTTCTTTTAATTAGTAAAAATAAATTATTATTTGTTAAGAATTTTAATTATTTTGAGCAAATAATATAAAAATGTTCATATAATTTTATAATAAATAAAAATTTAATAAATTAATATATAATTATTAAACATATGAGCATATTGAACTTTTTATTTATTTAAAATATTTTAATATAAAATTCAAATTTCTTTAAAACAAAAATATTAAATTCACAATTATTATTATTTTAAATTTTTACAAATAATTAATATTATTTTAGATGATTTATTATAATTAAAAAATTAAAACATTAATTTATTCATAGGTATATAAATATCTTTAATTATTTATAAATATTTTATATTTCATGAACTATTTTTACTTTCTAATTATTCAGTAGATATATCCTACTAAGAAAAGCTTTATTTGGACTTTTGCTTATACTTCTTTCCATTTTCTTCCTAATTTTTTGTTTGATTTTTACTATTATCATTTTATTGCTATTATGGATCAATTTATGTTAAATAATTTTTAATCAAATCAATTAAAATTAGAACAATGCAAATAATTAATGGTCCAAATATAATTCCTTTTAATTAAAAAACACTCATACCTAAAGCAACTGAAAGCCCTATTGATATATTTTAAATAAAAAATAGAAGTAAAAAAAAAAGATATACCTATTAAATAAGGATGTGCAGTTAGGTTTTAAGAATAAATATGCTCAATAGCAATTCCACTAACATAAAAATATACTAAGAAAAATAAAATAGACGTAATTATTTATCCATTAAAATATAAATACAAACAAAAAGGAATAGTAATAGTATATACAGGCATAACAGGAATTATAGCTAAAATTGCAGCAATTATAGAAGCAATAAAAGTAAAAGGAAGTCCAGCAATGTCTAAGCATAACCAAGTTAATAAAATATGATAAGCAGATATTTTAAAAGTACAAATAAAAACTCCAGATATATTTTTTTACAATGTTTATTAGAATTAAATAGAATATTAATTATCACCAGGTATAATTTGTATACCATCGCCTAAGTTAAAATTTTCTGAAGATACTAAGTAATATAGTGCTGTAAAATAAACTAAAGTTTATAGTAAATAATCGATTAGTATAAATATTATTGATAAAATAGATGAGGTCGTTGAAACTATGAATTTTTATAGATTTAAATAAAGATTAGCAGAAACATTTTTAAAACTATCAAAGAATTTAACTTATAACTTTAAAATATAAATATTTTTTTTTTTATAAATATACAATATATATATACATCTTATATATTAAGTTCCATAGAAGTAGCACTCAGTTCTAGATAACAAATTAACATGGTTATATCTTAAAAATAGGTCTTAATGAATTAAGGAATATAATTATTATCAACATAATGCTAATAATTAAGTTAACATTCATGTATTTTTTTTTTCATTTTTTTAGTTTCTTAAGTTTCATGTATATTAATTTCACTATTGTCGAAATATTTATTAGCTAATCCTATTTGTATTTATTTAAATATTATTATTAATTATTTGAATAATTTATAAAAGTAATAATAAAAAAGCACTTGCCTTAAAATACTTAAATTATTGGTAAATAGTTAGATTAATTAATATAAGTGTCTAATTTATTAACTTATTACAATAATTCTTTTTTTATAAAATTTTCATCAAGTTTGTCTTTAACCCCTACCGATTCTAAATAACTATTTATATTTTCCATTTGTGTCAGCAAAGTTTGTTCAGTCTTATTTTTCATATCATACATGTCATAGATACATAACCCACTTAAAGTAGCAAGCACAAAAATTACAATAAAAACAAATCCTACCATACATAATGCAGAAACAATAGAATTTATTTAATCTTGATTTTATTTTATTTTTTATAATTTTGCATTTTTTTTTTATACAAATATAGCATCTATTAAATATCCATATATTTAAATTACAAAAACAATTAAAAACTAAATAAGACAAAAAAAAAAAAAAAATTAAACAGAAACGAATAATCCTAATTTGAAAATAAAAATATAGATGATAACTAATAAAAACAAACAATAAATATCTTTTGTAGATTAAATTAAAAAAATTTAATAGAATTAAAAATAATATATAGTTTCAAAGGATTATCTTTTATTAACAATATAAATCCATATATCCAATTGACAAAAATATAAAAAAAACTTCTTTTAAGCATATTCTATTACTAATTTTTAGGATAATTAAATTCTTAAATAAATAAAACTAATTAATCTTTTAATGGCTTAAGCGCAAGAGCTGATATAGAAGCCAAAAATAAAGAAGTCATATAATCTTTTAAAATAAAATAAGCAACATATAAAAAAGAACATAAAACAATTAGAAAAATGTTAGAAAAAAGATTTGTAAATATTTAGGTTTATATACTTGTAATTGATTTAATCATATTTATTTATTTATTTATTTATTTATTTATTTATTTATTTATTTATTTATTATTTTATTTTTTATTTTTTTTAATATTTTATTTATCATTTTATTTATTTTATATTTATATTACTATTTCAATTAATTTTTTTTTTTTTATTTATTATATTTTCTATATATTTATCTTAATTTTTTTTTTTTAATTTATTATTTATTATATTTATACTAATTTTTTTTTTCTTTTCTTTTTTTATTTAATTTAGTATTAATATTATTTTAGATATTTATTATATAATTTTATACTTTTTTTTAATTTATTTTTTTATTTATTGCTTTTTTTTAATATTTTTTTTATATCAAATAATCGTGTATTTTTATTTTTAAAGAATGAATTTATTATGTTAATAAATTTTATTCTTGTTTTTTTCTTTTTAATTAATTTATATATTTTTAAATAATTAAGCTAATTTTAATTATATAAATTTAAAATATTATTCATACATTTATATGTAAAAATTAATTTTTACAGGGAAATGTTAAATTCTGTAAATTAAATTCAAATTAAATCAGGATAAAATATTTATTAAAAATTTATTTAAATATAATATTAATAAAAGAATTAATATTTAATTTAATTATTATAAAATAATTTTAAAAATATTTATTTTTGTCTTTTAATATATATAGATTTTCCTATAAAGAAAATATTATTAAATATTTTGTAAAAATATAGTATTTTATTTAAATTATATTTTTCATTAAAAATTTTAATTATTATTTAAATAATAAATTTAAGTTAAATTAAAAATTTTTTATATAATGCAATTTTTATTGTTGAAAAAATAATTCAAATTTAGATTTCATTTTACTAAATATAATTTTTTTTTCAATATATATTTTATTTTATTTTTTTTAATAGATAATTCAAGTTTTATTTATTCTGTGAAAAAAAGATATTAATTCGAGCTTTATTAATTAAAAAAATATTATTTATTTAAAATATTTAATATATATCTTTTTAAAAATTTTACATATTAATAAAAAAAAATATAAAAATGAATAATATAAAACTTAATATATATATAAAAAAAAATTAAATAAAAATTATACTGGATTTAAATATTTACTATTGAGATTTAAATTTTAGATATTTTATTTAATTTGCTTAAAATTACTAATTAAAATAACTTCAGTTATATTGTAAAATAATAATAGATAAGAATATAATTTTTATTTCAATTTATTTATTAAGGGAAATTTTATTTTGTTATTTAATATAAATTTGGGTTTTATATTCTTAGAATATCAGACACACTTTGCTAAAGAAAATTTTTAATACTTGTATCTGCCTTATTTTAAAGTAAGTAAAACAAAGTATTTTATTAATTAAACTATGCAGCTTTCATTAGAGGTGTTTCATTGCCCTTTTTATTTATATATTAAAACTAAAATAAATATAAATAAAATACAGAAGTTTATGCATTAATATTAGCACCTTTTTTAATTAATGATTTTAAACACTCAATATTGCCACTCATAGCTGCATAATGTAAAGGCGTTCTTTAATTCTTTTTATTTATTTATTATATTTAATAATAAATCAATATTTATATAATCGTGAGTTATATATATATATAATTTAGATAATATATTTACTATATCTCTAATATCTATAATCGGATTTTATTCCAATAGCCCTTAAATTATATTAGACCTCCCATATTATGCATTTATATGTAATAATGTTAACTTTAAATATGGATTTACAAAAGTATTAATATCATAATTTGGAAATTTCGTATAAAGTTCATTAATAAGTTATGCTACACTTTGTTCATTCATACTATCTTTACTTATATACTCCCAAATTCTTTTGTTTATATTCTTTTTATGTATTTATTAATTAATTTATATAAAATGATAATATTATACTTTTAATTAATTATCGTCCATTTTTTTTTTATTTTTAATAAAATACTTATCAATAAATTAAAATAAAAAAATTACAAAGCATTTTAAATATTTGGAAGAAAAAAAATTGAGTGTTATTTAACAAAATAAAATTTGTAAATATTTAAAAATATATATATATATATATATATATAAATATAAATTTTTAAATACTAAAAGATAATAAATTGTTACTTATATTTCATTAATTTCTATTTAAAAAATAAAATAAAAACAAATATAT
Source organism: Ichthyophthirius multifiliis (assembly GCF_000220395.1). Lineage (NCBI taxonomy): Eukaryota > Ciliophora > Oligohymenophorea > Hymenostomatida > Ichthyophthirius > Ichthyophthirius multifiliis. The sequence continues at coordinate 91,965 of NW_004085910.1, forward strand.
AAATAAATAAAATATTAAATGTATATTTATTTCTATATACTTTTAATTTATTTTTAAATTTATTATAATTATAATTAACATTTAATATTTTTTTAGAAAATTATTATTATACCTATTAACAAATCTTACTAAAATTTTAAATAAATAAAAGATCTAATTTTAAAAATGAAAAAGCTATTATATTATGATTCAGATTTATAATCAGATAACCCTCCTAATTTTGATTCTGATAATGAACCGCCAAAAGATATAATAAGAGAAAGCAAATTATTAATAAAAACTGATTTAAATAGAGTTTATAAAGAAATATGGCAAGTATTATTTTTTTTTAAAAAAAAAGAAAATAATTTAAAGATTGGTCAAGGATTACCAAAACCAGCAAAATATGACGAAGTAAAAGTTAAATTTATAGAAATTGATAATCCTGATTGTGAAGAAAATAATAAATTTCCATAAGGATAACTATTCTAAAATTATTTTGATAAATTAAATAAATAAGATTTATTGTAATTTAATTTAGGTAATTTTCAATCTATTAAAAATATTTTTTAATAAACCAAAAATAAACAATTATAGGAAAAAATAAATATGAAGAATGGTTTGACAATATAGTTGAGAGTATGAAAAAAAATGAAATATGTTTTATATTTATGGAATATTTAAAATTTGATGATAATCACATGAAGATTCTTGATTATAAAAAATTTTATTTATTTTATTTAGAAGATTGGACAACTGTAATAGACTTAAGATAAGATATGAATTTTTTAAAAAAAGTAATCTAAAAAGGATAAGGAATTTAAAGATGTGAAAAAAGTGATGAAGTCATATGTAAATAAATACTTATAAAATAAAATAAAATTTAATAAAGTTAACTACAAACTTAGTAAAGAATAAGAAATAATAGATGAAAGAAATAGTGATGAAATAATAAGAGTTGATAAATTAATGGAAATAGGATTTTCAGATTGCATTTGGCGTGTAATGAGTTCAATGAAAGATTAAGAAATCGTAGAATGCTATATAACACAAAAAGGCTTTTTAGATTTAGAAAATGAAAATTTTAAAGAAAAATATAAAATTAATTAGAGTGATGAAATACATGTTTATAAATTAGAATTAAATCTAAAAAAACTAATCAGTATAGAAGATATTTTAGGGAATGGATAATTAATAAAAAAGTAATTATTTAAAGGTATATGTACTTCAAAACCCGAAAAAGATTGTAGAATATTTTTTTCCTTAAAAATTGAAGTAAATTAATAAATAATTTATGATTCAGGTACTATAAATAATTTAGAAGAACAAGTTAAAAATTCTAATATGAGCAAAATCGAATTTTTAGAAAATTAAAAAAATTGCTGGAAATATATTTTAGATGAATATAAAATATCAAAGTTACTCTAAAAGACTTTACGAAGAATGAAAAAATCAGAAGAATGTTAAATAGAATGCAAAGATAATATTTATATTCAATATGGCGATGATTTTAAAATTATAAAAGAAAAATGCGAAAACTAAATACCCTAATCTATTGTTTATTATATTAAATTATTTGATTTTACAGATTCTAAAAATACATATACAATGACTATTGATGAAAAATTTAATAAGGTTAAAGAAAAAATTAGTTGGATTAAAATTCATTAAAGTAAACAAAATAATTAATTTAACTTTTATTAATAATTTTATTTATATAATAAAATAAGGAAAATAATTATAAAAAAGCTCTTAGAGTATTTGAATCTATAAATAATTATTTTTTATTAGGATAATTTACTGAACAAGAACTATTTTTAATAAAATAAGTTATTTTTTTTATTAAAAGAAAAAAATTGGTTTAATAATAATTATATTTTTATAAAAATAGTATAAAATATCAAGTTTGTTAAATACTAGTTTATGTTTGATGAAATTATAAAAATGGAAAGAATTAGTAGAGTGTTGTGAAAAAATAATTAATGTTGATGCAAATAATACTAAATCAATATATAGAAAAGCTTTAGGACTTAAAGAATAATCTGATTATTTTTAAGCATTATAAATTTTAAATAATCATTTAAATATATAATAAAATCAAACTGAATAAAGCTAATTAAATGAAATAATAAAATTAAGAGACTCAATAGCAATTTTGTATGAAAAATATTAAAATAAATAAAAGAAAATGTGTGCTAAAATGTTTGAATGAAATAATAAATAATCAATAATACTTAATATATATTTATATGAAATAAAATAATATTTTAATATATTTAATATTATATTCTAAACTATAAAATCAAATCATTTTTAAAAACTTAAATATGAATAATTTTAAATTCTATTTATTTTCATTTATATATAAAATAATTAAAAATAAAAATTGTTCTAATTTTAATTTAACTTTTAAATAAATATTTGATATTTTTAATAAATGCCTTTTATTATAATAGTATTTTTTTTTTTCATTTTAAAATAATGTAGTAAATTTATAATATAAAGAGTACATTATTATTCTATATTGAAAAATTAACATTAATCATAATAAATTTATAACATACACATTTAATTTATTTAAAATAAGTTTTATTTAATTTTTTTTTATAAAATTTATTTAATTTTTAAATTTAAAATAAAATTTCATTTGATAAAATCAAAAATTAACTTTTAATAATAAATGAAAAGGAAAAGTAAAAAATATTTAATACATAAAATAAATAAAATATTATTTGTTATTAATATAAAATAAATATTATAGTATTATAATTTAATTATTAATAATTAATTTTGATTATTTTTATTTTTAAAAGATATTTTATTTTTTATTTATTAAAAAATAACTTTATTAAATATTAAAATTTAGTAAATATTAAATAAAAAAAGATATAAAATATAGAGAAGAAGTATTTATTTATTAGAAAAAAATTTTATTTAATATCTAAAATAAAATAAAAAAATTATTTTTAGATTAAAATAAAAAAATTAAAATATATTTTAATTAATAATTTTAAAATAAATTTATTATAATATAATATAATAATAATACAATATAATATTTTTTATTTTAAACATATGATAATTAAAGAAATAAAAATTAAATAAATATGATTATTTTTTAATAAAATCCAATAAATAAACATACATATATAAACTTTAAAAATAAAAACAATTTAAAAAAGGCTAATTAAACTCTATAATAGTTATTAATAAATAATAACTATTATTAGAATTTGTTTTTATTAAATATATTTTTTATTTGACACATAATTGCTTTTATTATCATTTTACTAAATTTAGTCTAACTGCCTGTGTTTTAATGATTTTATAAAAAGTCTCTTCTATTAATAATGTTTATAATGGGACTAAGTATATTATTTTCTTAGCAAATTCTATTTTTGTTTAATATTTTTTGGAACCTTTAATAATTTCAAGCAGATATAAAAATGTAATTATTATAATCAATGTTATACTAAGGATTATGTTATTTAATTATGTAACATTAGTTTTTTCAAGTAAAATATCTTTTATTTATTCATTCAAAAGTTCTATTTAATTTGATAAAAAAATACCCATAAATTTATCTAATTTGTTTAAAGTTTTTTAATTTATATTTTGAAATTACTATAACAAAATATCGTTATAAAATTAAAAATAATAACTTATAGCATTATCTAAACCTTTTGTAAGTATTCCATCCTAACACTGTTCACATTTTTTTTTATCTGTACCATCTTCTATATTACTACATATTGATAATGTTATTAAATCATATAAAGTGTTTTTTTGAGTATCAGTCAGGTATTCAATTTTATTTATAGACATTAAATAGTCAATAAAATTTTGTATATTTTATAAATTTTTAATATAATCTTATTGATATAGTTGATTATTAAACTCCTTTTTTAAAATAATTCTAAGAACTTCACTTTATCCAACTTAGAAATTTGCATCTGATACATATTTATAATATTATAAACCTGCATGAAGACAAGATACATGATTTGAAATAATTAAATAGAAAATAATTGTAAAAAAAACAAAAATAGAATAGGCAAATACTGAGTGCAATCCAAAAATTATAAAATTGAGTTTTTCTTTTTGAATTGCTATTTTTTAGTTTTTTTTCTTCGAATTAACTGTTTATTTTAATTAATCTTGTTTTAATTTTAAACTAAATTAGTAATTAGAAAAAATGTTCTCATTTTTGTTTAACTCAGTCAGTAAACTTTATAAATAATTTGATTCTTTTTCTACTTATTATATAGTTGAAATTTCTATTAATTTAAATAAACAAATCAAATTTTTCTAAAAATTTAAATAATTTATTCCACTTAATATAAATATTATTAAAGTTACAAAATTTAAAATAACTATCAGAATAAGTAAATTTTTTAATGATTCTTAATTAAAATCCTAACTTTTTTACATTATTTACTAAGTTTATATGTCAAAAAAATCATAAAATTATTTATAGTTAGAAAATAGAAACTCGTATTAAGGCTATTTTAAAAAGTCAATTAATTAAATATTCTGAACTTCTTTTATTTTAATTATTTTTAAATAATAATATATATTTATTACATTAAGCCTCTAGTAAATAATATAAAAGCTAAACAGTAGAAGATTTAAGAGAATAGCTTTATTATAAATTATTAAAAGGATTATATAATTTTACTTACATATTAATAAATAATTCATTTAAATTTGGATTTTACCAATCAACTTTTATTTTATTATTATATTTTTGAACTTAGAAGTTAATAGTTTTTTTATTTAACGTATCCTATATATTTAAATCTGAAACTAAAATCAGAAAATTTCCATAAGGGGTTAATATACTTGATTAAAGAAATATTGCATTTAAATTTTTATCCATATCAAATAAAGTTCTTTCTTATATAATAATACTTAAAACAGTTGCTAAAACTATAATTAAATATTCCAAAATCCTAAATATTGAAATCATTTTCATATGAAAAGGATATTATTTTTCTTTGATAAATTCATAGTAAAAATTTTATTTTTCATAAGAACTTTATTACTCGTTTAATTAAGACGAACTATTAGATTAAGGATGGCCTTATTAATCCATTAGATTATTTTTTAAACTAAGATCTCTCTTTTAAGAATTAAAAGTCATACTAATTTAATTCTTAATTTATGAACTTCTTTTTCCATATTATTTTTCTAATTTTTAACCTATTGATGGTTAATTGTTTAATTAATTTTATTCCTTTTGTTAACTTTACCCTTAAAAATGATTTTTTTATTCAGTACCTAAACTATTTTGTGTTTAAAATAACTAATCTTCAGCCATTAAATCTTTAATATTAACAGATTATAAAGGCAACTTTTTTTTAAAAAAAAATTAAAATTAAAAATAAATGAATTATTATTACTAATAATTATGAATTGTTTTATTAATAGTTTTCATCTATATGAATATCTTGAACTTTAGACGTATTAGACATACTATCATATTTTTCTTAACTTTAGATAAATTTTATTTCTATAATGTAATAAATATAACTTTTATCAATCATTTTTACTTTTCTTCTTTCGATTGTGATGTTTGCTCGAAAACAAATAAATTACTTATTATATTTTTTTATTATTATTATTATGTTAGGCTTTTTGAGCTTCCTCCCTATTATGATTTTGATTTTTAAGATTAAATAACTGATTTAAAAAATTTAATTGATTTTTAGGAATACTGACTAGACTTCATTAGATCTTTTGCCTTTATTTATATTAATTTAATATATTTAAAAAAAAATTATATTATTATTTTAAATACATCTATTTCTTTATAATTAAAAATTTGCTAATATAAAGGATGTTACTTATTAAAAAAATTAATGAAGTTTCATTAACATCATAAAGATTAATATCCTATTTATTCATAATTTCTATAAAAGATTCAAAATCGGGTAGGCATTAGCTTGCATTAATTGAAAAATAAGGAGCTAATTTTTAAATATGCCCATATCCAATTAAGTTAAGGAAATTCTAGTCTATACCTTCAATAAAACCTGTATTTGATACAAATAAAAATCCATTTTAAGTATTAATAGCAGTTACAAAGATACTAAAAGGCAATTCTTAGTTATAATATAGATTCATAGTAATAAAAACATTTACTCTAATTAACAAATTATTTTTAGTTTTAAGAAATATCTATCTTTAATTATTGACAAGTGTGTCGTTTCCTTATGTCATCATGCATCTAATAATTTCATCATGAACTCCTGCAATAGTTGATGGCATAATTTCTTTAATATGTGAGACATAATTAAACTCTTATTTTCCATAGCCTAATACTATAGGCACTTAATCAGAAAAAGAAATTATTTTTCCCCAAATTTTACCCATTGTGACTAATAAATACAATACATTAGGATGAAATATATTATTTACTATATTAATATTAGAATTTTAAATCTAATATAATAAAAAATATATATATATATTTTTTTTAAGTTAATTAGTATTTTTTTACTTATTGATTTTGTTATTAATAATATTTTTAGCTTGCTTTTTTTAAATCTCCTTTTATTTCAGAATAAAAAAATATGTAAAAACAATAATTTTATTTAATAGGGTATTTTTAAAAGTAATTTTCAAATTTTTGTTCTAAATTATCCAAAAAAATATTATATTAGGTATTTATTTATTCTACTTCTTCGAAATCCTTAAATGATTTTCTCATTTTTTCAAAAACTTATATTCTATTCTACATGCATTATATTACTTGACATTTTAAAATATTCCTTTCCATATCCATTTTTATATATAGATCAACATCTATTTTTAAAAAGTTAAATAAAATTCATATCTTTAAATAAAAACTCCACAAGTTATTATTTTATTTTTTATTCTATAATTTTTATATTATATTATATTTTCATTTTGTTAATATTTATTAGTTTAAAATCTAAACCTTTTATTTTTTCTTGATTTCTATTATTAATCAAAAAAAAAAAAAGATACTTAATAGATTTATTAAAAAAAATTGGAAATAATAAACTTGTGGGTATTTTAATATTTTATATTAAACTTATAATAATTTCTAAGTAAATTAAATTAAATATATATTTTTTTATTATTATCAATTTTAAAATATTATAATAATTTTGTTTTTTATTTATAAATATTACTTGTTAAATTTAGCTCTGTTTTTATGTTTTACTACATTATTTTTTTTAGAATATTTAATAGATTATTAATGCAAACTTTAATAAAATTTCCATGATTTTTTTAAATTCTATCAGATTCATTTATATATTCAATTACTTTACTGATTGCAAAAGAATGTTTATTTTATAGAGACAAAAAAATAGTATATTTTATAAATGGAATAAGCTTATAAGCATTCTCATTTAAATTAAGATAATTTATTTCCTCCCTAATTAAGAATCTAACATATCTATTAAAAATATCAATATTTAACAGTAAATTAGTTTCTTATATACCTTTAGTTATTTTAAATTAACAAAAACATTGTTATTTTCGGCAACTTTGCTTATGGATTTGCAAAATTCCTAACAGCTTAATTTAATTTTTTCTTATTATAAATTATTCATTATTAATAAAAATTGAAATTTTATGCTCTATTTAATTGCCTAAAAGTGTTTAAAACATTTTATTTTAACAAAACCTTAAAATAAACTTTATCAATAATGGTGATAATAGAAGAAATAAGTTTAATAACAATAAATTACTAAAGAATTTTATTTATTATTAAAAAGCCGTGAGCAAAAAATATAAAAAATTAACATTTAAGGCAATCAAATAGTTTTTGCTTTTTAAAAAAGAACTGAATGGTATTTTAAATATAAGTTCATATTCTGATAGAAAAAAATATAAGAATATTAGAAATTACATAACTAATTTTTCATCAATAGAGAATGTTAAAACAATAAAAAATTTTAAATTATCAATAAAAATAGATAAATTATTTTATTTGAATTTTTAATAACCTTTTTCTAATAATGTAAAAGAGCATTAAAAAAAAATTGATACGAAATTAGAATACAATTAATATTAAATCAATAAAAATATACTATAAATTTATAAATAAATCATATTACCCTATTTAATAAATAAATATATTTTAATAAAAATTTATTTTATAATTAAATTTATAGTTAAAAAAATTATAATTCTATTTGTTTTTTATATATTTTAAAAAGAAACAAAAAAATTCTTAAAAATTATTTTATTTATATAATTTAAATTAAAATTTATTTTATTTATAATTTGAATTAAGAATTTGTATATATAATTAACTCATTTTTATCTTAAAAAAAAAAAATTCTTATTTTTATTTTTTTATTTTTTTAAATAAGAATGTTTTTTTATAATATTATTTCATTACATTTTCTAGTATTATTTTAAATAAAATTTCAAGTAGAATCATATGCAGTAATTAGTTATAATAAATAGAAATATTAATGAATATTTGCATTATTTTAATTGTTTTTTACTCTTATTTATCTATTTAATATAATCCATATATAAATAATAAGCATATAATTCCCATAAAAATTTAAAATAGTATTATCAAACATAAATTAATTTAAAAAGTATCATTATAAAATAATAAAAAAGGTCTAGCTAATGTAAAAATAATTTTTTAACATTCTTACCAATTTAAATTTATGTATTAAAATTTTGAATCTTATAAATACGATTATACTTAAATAAAATTTATCCAAAAACAAAAATAAGTAAAAAATTTAAAATCTATTTTTTCACACTTTAATTAACTTTATATGATCAGGCTAAATGTTTATTCTTTTATTGATAACATTTAAAAAAAAATTAAAATTATTAATTTATTTTATATTTTTATAATTTTTGTATTTTATTTTTTTAAAATTATAATAATATTTAATTATAATTAACTTAAAAAATAAAAAAAATATTTAATATTATTTATTTTAAAAAAATTTATTGTAAATTTTATTATTATCAAATGATTCAAACTTTATCCTTTAAACGCTATTATTAAGATAAATCGAATGAATAATTAATAAAAAATAAAACCCAATTTTTAAATCAAATACTTGAAATAAAATAATAGAAAACTAGCAAATAAAATTAAAAAAAATACACAAAATCTATAATAGAAAAAAAAGATTAAACTAAATAAATATCTTTTAAAAATAATACGATTAAATATTAGATTGCTTAAAACCCAACTTTATTTAATTAAAATCAAAATATTAAATATATAATTATTGAAAAAAAAAAAAAATTAAAACATAAAAGAATAATAATCATTATAGTTAAATAATAGTTATTATTAATCTCTTCTTTAAAATGAAGAGTATAAAAATAAAAATCTTTAGACAAATTATAAATAATTAAATAAAAATAATGGATTTTAATAACATAACAGAAATAAATTTTCTTAAGATTTTATATTAAAATTAAACTAAAAAATAAAATAAAAAAATTAGCATTTATCAATAATAAACCCTATTTATACCGAAAAAGATCACTATAAATAAAAAATATAAAATAGTTTTTCGCGAAAATAATGGAATTCACAAAAAATAGATGAATTAATTTAAAAAAGATAGCAATCTAATTTTTAAAATAATAAATAATCTCCTTCTGCATTTTAAAAATATGAAAATATTTAAACAAGCTATTATATTTATTAAAATTAAAATGTTAAAAACATATAAAAGTCAATTACATAATAAAATTATTTTAACATTTAAAATAAGTTAAATGTAGATATATTAAAAGAAAATTAAAAGTTGTAAATTAGGACTTTCACTGCTAATCCTGTTGCCATACATATAAATAAATAAAAACCTCTTAAAATTAATAATTTTCATTGGATTCTTGGGAAGGTCTTGAAGAATAAAATTTTTACGAAGATTTATGAAATTAGTAAACAATATAAAAATTAAAAAAACTATGCATTTTAATTTTTAAATATATATTATATTTTATAATGTTTCTAATATCTAATATTTTTTAATTTTATAATAATTAATAATAAATAAAAAATAATTTATTTTTACTTAAATATAATATTTTTATTTATATTTTATGATTTAACTTTACTAATCTTCACAAGTTTAAAATATCGCGTTTATAGTGTCAGTGTCTATTTATTATTTATTTTTGATACAACTCATTAAGAAACTTCGAAAGAATTTGTTTTCTACTATTAATTCCCTTTGACATTATAAATAACTTATGATCTTATATCAATTTCAACACAAATGAATAAATACTTTTTTCATTTTTCATTATAATATTTTTATTTTTATTTTTTTCGATATTTTGTTAGCTCGTTTTTTAATTTTTTTTGAAAAAAACATTTCAATATTCAATAGTTATGGAATTCATCGACATATAGATATATTTTCAGTGCAATTCACTATTTTTTTAAAAAAATTATGATTTTCAAAGTGTTCGGAAACATTGTAACTTTCTCACAAAAAAAAATTCCTAAATTTAGCCCATACCTGTTTTGTACGTTTCATAATTATTTATTACTCGGCAATAATTGCAAAGAATTATATTAGAAATTAATTTTACTTAATCAAAAATTGAAATAATTAGCAATTTAAAAGATTATTACTATAATTATAAATCCTTAGAAATGTAAGACAAAAATCAAAACTAATATAAAATTGACATTTTATATCAAAAAATACATAATTAATACTGGATGAAGATATTGTAAAAAATAAGTAATAACTTAAATAATTTTAGAGAAATATGATAGAAGATAAATATTTTTCTCACCATCAAAAAATTATTTAATTGAATAAGAAAATAAGCAATTTCTAAATATCAAAAGAAGAATTATAAAAAGAAATTAATTAATTATTTAGAAGAATTAATCATGTAAAATATATAAACAAATAAATATAAAATTTATAAATATTTATAATGTTCATATTGGTGTCTTTAGTACTAAAATTGACAATCTATTTTTAAAATAATATTTCTGTATTTCCATGCTTTATAACTTTAAACTAACTAATAATATGAAAATAAGATTTAAATCAATTACTTTTACCTTGACAATAAAATTGGTAATTAAATATAATCTATTTAATCAATTTTATATAATTATTGAAATTTATAAATAATAAAGGAAAATGAGTATACCAGCATTTAGTATAAAAAAACTTAGTATTTCATATAAAAAACTTGAAAAGATAATATTAACATTTATTAAAAAAGTACTGTTAATTATATATTTATATAGATTTAAATATTCCTATTGATTAAATTTATTCTTGTATTTTAAACCAGGATAATTATGTTTTAATTTAATAACTAAAATAAGGAAGTTAATTGTTAAAAATATCAGCAGTATTGAAATGTTTTAAATATGAATTAACTTAATTTTACCTATAAAAATTTGAATTCTATTTATAAAAAAAAAAATCAAATACTTTACTAAATAAAAATTTTAGAGTAGAAAACCTCAAATATTTGTTTGGATTTTATACAAAATTTTTAATTTTTTATATTGACGAAATTAGTGTAACAAACGGTGTTTTTTTATAAAAAGCTATTATTAATATAAAAATAGAAAATTTTCAGTCCTAAAAAATACTAAAACGGAAAACTGTATAAACAAAAAACAAAATAATAAGATTTTAAATGCTTAAGGGATGTAAAAATAAAGATTTTGGATATTTTTTAACAAATTTAATAACTCGCAAATTAAATATCAAAAATATATTAATTAGTACGTATTTTATTTAAACAATGTATAAATTCATAAATCGAAATAAATACGAAATCTTTTATAATAATTGAAAAATTTTCATCCGGCTCCATACATACCAATGTGAAACCCATATTCAGTTAATTAAAAAAATTAAAGAAGTAAAAATATTTTAAAAGAAAAGTAATACGTTTTATACATAAATGAATCGATAAAATAAATGTCATCCTTAAATCTTAAAAATTATTAGAGAAAAATAATTAAAAATTTAAAAAATGGTAAATAATATGAATTTAAAAATATATATAAATAAATGAAAAAAAATATGATATTTATTAACAAAAAAAATAATATAATTTTAAATATAATAAATAAATAATTTCCAAATTAATATAAAAAAAATTACTTTTTAAAAGAATTTTAAATCATTTTAAAATTAAATTTTACTGTTTTTTTGAAACGCATAATAAATGCCATTCTGTTTTTTGTATGTATGGACATCTGCTTTTTAAAAAAATCTAATAGAATTTTAAATATAACTAATTTATATGCATTAAAAAGAAAAAAATATTTATTTTTTATTTTTTATATATAAGAATTTTTAGCTTATAAATTTTTTAATGTTTAATTATTATTATAAACAATTCAATTAAAGTTTTTTAATATTTTTTATTATATTTTTTTTAACTATTTTTTTTATTAATTATTTTTTTATAATTTTATACATTCTTTACTGTTTTATTAATTTTATTTTATATTAAGAAATGGAATAGTTAATAAATATTAATAATTTTAATCCAAATGATATAAATTAAAAAATAAACTCACCTAAATCATTAAAAGCTTGTCTAAGTTAAGGAATAACTCTGACAGAATTATATAATCCGGCAATATAATTATTAAAAAGTTAATATGAAGAAGAAAAAAAAATAGCTCCACATTTAAAATTTAACGAATATAAATATTTTTATGAATTACAAAGGCAAAAAAATGTTGAATTAATTAAAAAGGTTAATTTAAAAATGAAAATGTAATATTTTCCTAATTAAATTTTTAAATAGGCAAGAATTGATTATATAAGTAAATATTAAGAGGAAAATCAAACTCAATAAAATTATCATACTAATATAAAAAATATTAATTAAGAAGAAGTCTTATTAGAAAAATTAAAAAAAAGAAGTAAAATTATAAAAATTTTTATTTAAAATATGTATGTTTTTATTTTAATAAACAGTTGAATAGTATAAAATAAAGTTTATAATAAATATAAAAACTTGAAGAAATTAATGCAAAAAATGAATAAAAATAAAAAAAATTAAAAAAATAGAAAACATTAGAAATGCATATTTTTATATAAGAAAAAAAATTAAGTTTTCTCTAAAATTTAATATTTCATAATTATTATATAAAAAAAAGGTTGATAAAGTTAGGGAATAAATATAGAAAAAAATGAATTAAAAAGAATTGAAAGATTAACAAAATATAAGAAATTTAGAAATTAAAAATTAAAAAAATAATATTTATTATAAAATATGGTTCTTAATAAAGAAAATATGAGAAAATTAATGATAAAATCATAAGAAGATAAAAATGAATTTTAAAAATAGAAATTATAAAAAAACTTTATTGAATAAATATAAAAAAGATCATAATTAATTGAAGAATAAAATAAAACTAAAGAAGAAAAAATTTAGTAAAAGTAATTCTTACTAAGTAAAATAAAAAAAAATCAGGAAAAAGAAAAACTAAACAAACAGCTAATTTAATAAGAAAGAATAGAAAAAGTTTGGTAATATTAATTAATAAAACATCATATTAATAATTATCAAAATAAAATAAAAAAACTCTTTAATTTTATTAAAATTATAAATGATTATATAATGATATAATTATTATATATTTAATGAAAATTAAATTAATATATATTTTAAACATATATATTTATTTTTATATTTATGAATTAATTTTAAGGAATTTACATGAACAGAAGTTAGATTAAAGTCGTTAAAAAGTTATTTAATTTAAAAATTATTATTAAAATATTTTAAATTATAAATAGATAGAACTAAAATATTCTTTAAGTTAATTAAAAATAGATTAGTTAAAGAATATAAAATAAAAGTTAATTTTGGAAAAATAGTAATAATAAAGTTAAAAATTATAACAGATTTCTTAAAACTATGAAAAAAACAATTCAAAATATTTCTTTTAAGCAAAGGATTAATTTTGGAAGCTTGAAAAAGAAAACTAATCACTATATTAAAACCTTGAAGAAAAATGTAAAAAAGTTCATGAAAGTTTACCATCATATTTATAGCTGTATTTAAAATATATAAATTATTAATATATTTTAATTTTTTATTTTTTAGTCCTGGTTTAAAATATTTAAATGATAATAGCTTAAGTATATCTATATAAAGTTAAATGAGAGATGATTTTAATAGCTAACTAGATGATAGAACTTCATTTTGTATTAAAAGTAGGTATTTATATCAAAAACAAAGGGCTTTAAATGAAGAATTGAAAAGCTTAACTGTTAAAGATAATTTGAAAAAAATTGAAAGACAAAGAAAATATAAATTATAAATAAATTAACAAAAATAAGAAAATATAAACAAAAAATTATAGGAAAAGTAATAAATGTAAGATAAACTTATACTTAAGAGAAACGATTATATAAAAAACGTAAAAATAAAATAGGATAATTTTAATTAGAATTTTGAAAAAAATCAGAGAAAATTATTTTATAGTTGTAATAAAATTATTTAATTATTTTTTATTTTTAAAAAAGAATTTTTAAGACCAGAAACTAGATGAAAATGAATAATTTTTAAATGAATTATATATGTTTTTATTTTTCTTAAAATTATTTAACATTATTTTATTTTTGATTATATAATTTTAAATTTATATTTAAATAAAGATTAAATATTTTTTTAATTTTAATAATTTGAAATTAAATTATAATGTTTTCATATTTTTTGTTTAAAATAGTCTTTAAATAAATTAATTAACTAATAAAAATTATTATTTAAATATTTAGAAAAAAAATTCTATACTTAATTATTAAAAAAACATTATTTAAATAAATATTATATTACAAATATATTTGATTATAATATATTTTCTTTTTTTGAATTAATACAAAAATTAATTTTATATGATATAAAATAAAGGGAGATGTAAAAAGAAATTATCGAAATAAAATTATCATTAGCTAAAGTTACAAAGATTTATGTTAAACCAATATTTCTCAAAAGATTAATAGAAATTCAGTAGAGTCCTTGATGGAACACAGGTTTAAGTATTAGATGATGATTATTAAGAAATATAATTTAAATAAAAAATAAATAATTAAATAAATGAATATAAAAAAAATGGATAATTTTTAAAAAACTAGAAAATATATACAAAAATAAAGATAAAAATATTATAGGTTTACTTTTCTATGAAATTATAGAAAACGCTCAAAAAATTACTAAATAGTAATAAATTAAAAAAATGAAAAATACAAAAAAAAATTTAAGATATAAAAATATATATAATTTAAATTTAATTTAAAATATGGGAAAAAAAGAAAATAATATAAATTATATATTAAAATTGTAAAAAAATAAAAATATTATTGATTATTAAAAAATTATATAATTTTAAAATCTAGAAAAAAAAAAAGGAAAATATTATACCATAAATTATAATAGTATCTTTTTATTTATAATTAAAAAAATATAAATAAAATAAAATAAATATATTAATTAGATATAAATTTAAAAAATAATATATATATATATATATAATTAAAATATATATATATACATAAATATTATTTTATTAATTTCCTATATCTTTTAATTTACATTTATAATCATTTTTTTAAATTTTTTTTTTTTAATTTTATTATTATCTTTTTTTTATTGTTTTTATTACATTTACGTATTTTAATAATTTTAAAATTTATTTAATAATCATCAATTTTTTTAAAAAAATATGATTTATTTTTTTAAATTAATTTTTTTATATAAGAAATATTATTTATTTATTCATAAATAATAAAAATATTAAATTAATTTTTAACAAATTATTTAGATTAATCATATAATTTTAATATATATTATATCATAATTCTATTAATTTTTATATATATATAATATATTTTGTATTTTTTTTTTAATTTAATTATTTAAATATTTAAAAAATATAAATTTATGAAAAAAATTGCTATAATAGGTGGCGGAATTTCTGGATTATCTTAAGCTTATTTTCTTAATAAACTTTATAAAAATTGCAATATATATATATTAGAATATTCAAATTCAACTGGTGGGGCAATAAAAACAATTATTTAAAATAATTTTATTTTTGAAACTGGACCAAGGTCTTTAAGAAATAGTTCAAATTTATTAGAGACTTTTAAAATATGTGAAGATATTGGAATTCTTAATTAAGGTTAATAAAAATTAAAAAATTATTAATTTTTTTTTTTAAAAATAGTTATTCCTTGCACCAATTTTAATAAAAAATGTTTATATTACAATGGATAATTGCATAATATTTATACATAATAAAATATTGTTTCTTTAATAAAAAATATTTATGAAAACCCTGATTTAATTAAAAGTGTAATTAAAGATATAAAGTTTGGAAAACCAAATAGATAAAATATAGACTAAAAGTAAATCATTATTTTATATTTAATATTAATTTTTAATAACTTAATTATAAAAGTTAGGACGTTAGTATGGAATAATATATTGAAAATTTGTTTGATACTAAATATGGTATAAATTTTAAAGGATTATCTAAATTTATAAATAAATATGCATTGAATGCTATGGCAAAAGGTTTTTAATTTTAGAAATTTTATAAATAAATTTGAAAAAGGAATTTATCGTGCAGACTCTTCAAAATTATCAAAATAAATTTGCATTTAGAAAATTTACATGTAAAATTATATTATGAAACATATTAATTAATTTGATTATCAAAACTAATAAATATCAGAAAATTTGCAATATTTTTTAAACAATACAATTTAAAAATGTATAATATTAATATATATAATATTATAATATATTTATAAAATTTATATTTTGTTTAATTCAGCTGAATCAATCAACTTTCAATAAGGAATTTAAACATTGCCAAATAATTTAGCTGCTTATTTATAAAAGAATAATGTTAAGATCAAGCTTAATCAAAAAGTTAAACGAATATAATTTAGCAAATAAGATAAAATTTAAGTAAAATATTTTTAAAATAATTATTTATTTTAGAATTTAAAAGGTTTTAACATAAGATTCTCAAGAAGAATATGATTATGTAATTTCAACATTAAATTCTAATTAACTTTCTGAAATTTTGTAAAATTCATAAGATTAGAATTCACCTAAAGTAATTAATTATATATAATAAATTTAAATATAATATATATATATATATATATATATATATTAATTTTAAAAAATAAAAAGTTAATGTAATTAATTAATTAATTAAATTAAATTGATTTACTTTCAATGATTTCTGTAAATTTCGGATATAAAGAAAGCATTATTGATGACAAAGTTTTTTTTTTTCTATGAAAAGTCTAATTTTATTATATTTTATAAAATTAAAAATAGTTAAAATGTTATGGGTATTTAATTCCTTCTTGCGAAAATCAAAAATTAATTGGAGTAGTATATGATTCTTGTGCTTATCCTACATTAGGACCTTCTGTAAGTTCTAAGATATCATTAATGTTTGGTGATAATATTGATATTAATTCAAGCAATGAAGAGATTATTTAAACTTGTCTTTAAGAACTAAAAAGCCATACAGGTATAAGTTAAATTCCTTGTGAAATAAAAATATCTAAGTGGAAAAATGAATTTCCTGAATATAAAGTAGGACATTATCAAAATGCTTTAAATATCATAGAGCTCGCAAAAGATATTCACAAAAACTTTTGGGTAAAATAAATATATTTATAAACTTATAATATTTTAATAGATTCATGGTAAATTTTTATTTACACCAGCAGTTCCAGAACTTATTTTATTATCAAAATGTATTGCTTAATAAATTAAAATAAATTGAATTAATTATATATTAAAAAAATATATATAAATATTATTGCATTTTTATAATACTTAAATTCAAAAATATTTTATAATTAATTTTAAAATCAATAAATATTTATTTTAATTTTTTTCTAAAAAAAAATTGTATAATAATAAAATTTATTAATGTCTGAATTAAGAGAAATTTTAAAAGATGATTCAAAAGTAAAGTAAATTGCAATAGCAGCTTTTAATACTGTTGATACTGATAAAAGTGGGTATATTGATTTAGATGAATTAGAAGCCTTAATGAAAGATATGGCTGTAACATTAAATATAACAGCTCCTACAAAATTTGAAATATCAAATGCATTTAAAGAAATCGATGCAGACAAAGATAAAAGAATTAGTCTTGATGAGTTTACTATCATGGTAAGGGAAATAATTAGATTAATGGCAGGGTTATGAAATCGCATTATATATAAATCATAATGTTTTAAAAATTTGCGATTAAATATAATAGATAAAATTTTATATAATCAAAGAAATTAATTTTTATATATTTTTTGAATTTCTTAATTTTTATTGTGTAATAGAAAGATTTATATATTTATTTTAAACATAAAAAATAATTCTTATAATTTAAAATTTTTGCAAAAAGGATGTAAATTTGAATTTACAATATTTTTTATAAATTTAATGCAACTTTTATTTATTTAATTTTTTTTAACACTTTAAAAAATATTCCATAAATTTATGCAAATTTAGAGGAAAAAATAACAATATTATAAATTCTAAAGTAAATACAAAGATAACTAAATATTTTAAATTAACAAAACTTTGATATTAAATAATTGTTTTCTTATATTTCTTTTTATTATAATAATAAGATAATATTGCTATTTTTTACAAATTCAAATATATAAATTCGTTTATTCAGTTGTATTATATAGTAATTGTATTCTTAATAAAAAATAAAAAATTATTTTAATTTTTATTTGCTAATTTTTTCGAAAGAAAAAGTAAATATTCATATTTGATTAAATATTTATATTCTTATTCGCTTTATAATTTAATAAGTTCTGTTATAAAGAATTTCACTATTTTTTTAAAAAGCAATTTTATATTTTTTTTATTATTAAAAACTTATTATCATTAAAATTAAATATCAATAATATAATGTTCTTTAATTTTATAATAAAAGTCAATGATATATAAAAGGTTAATGTAAAATTAATTTAAAAATCATTAATTTTCTTAAAATCAAAATAAAATACTGACCTAACAATATCAAAAATATGAAAATGATATAAAAATACTAATATTAATATATATCTACAGTCAAAAGAATATTAATTCTTTATGAAAACCCTATTTAAATAAATATTATTTTAAATATAAATTTATAATTAAACAATTATTATTCGAATAAATGTAAAATATAAATATTATTTAAATACATATTTATTTTAACCTTTAAAAAAAATTATATTTATATTTGAATTTAAATTCTTACTAGATAAAAAAAAATAATTCAATATAAAAAAAATTGAAAATGTACAGCACTGATACTAATTATGAGTTTATTATTAATATATTAATTTAATTATAATTAAAATTAATTCCTTTTATATAGATTTATCACACATATATATATAAATTATCTAATTTTAATAAAAAAATAAATAAATTATATATTAAATAAAATTAATTTTATAATTAAAAAACATTTAAAATATATAGTATAAGTTTATAAAATTAAGTGAAAATAAAACTTTATTAAACAAGTTTTTTTAATTTTATTATGAATATTTAATATATAAAAATAATAAACATATTAATAATTGAGATTCACATCTATAAAATATCTGTATTTAAACGCTTTAAATGAAGATGTAATTACCAAGGTTTTTATAAAAAAAAGAAATTAAGTGAAAAGTTACTATTATTTTTAAAGTATTTTTTAAAAACAATAATAAATTAAAATTAACTTACAATATAAATATTTTTTTTTAAAAAAAATACACTATTATAAATAATATCAAATAAGGATGAAAATTTTTTTTTTTTAGTATAGGAGATGAAATTCAAAAAGTAAATAATAAGTTTACTATTATAATTTTTAATATTAGTTAGTTCATATAACTATTTTCATATTTTAAAATTATTAACAAATATTATATTTTATTCTAAATTTTTAATTATTCCAAATATAAAAATAGAGAAATTCTAAAATTGTTAAACATATAAATAAAGGCTTTAATATTAAAAAATAATAATAATTACTTAAATGTAATTTTACTTCAAATATTAATAATAAAAAATTTTATAATTAGAAAACATAAATATTAATATTATAAATTTTACTAATAAATTTATATATTTATTTAAAAATATATATTAAATAAAATATTTTCATTATGCTGTTTTCATAATTAATATTCATATTTATAACTATAATATATTTAAATTAATTTTATTTAAATTAAAAAATAAAAGATATAATTAGATTTTACGTCACTTTTAAGAAATTATTAATAATAAATAATAAAATGTTTAAAAATTTTATTTAAAAAAATATAAAAATAGGATTCTTTTCAACATAAAAATTCAAGTTCGCAAAAGACATTCCTTAAAATGTTGAAAAAAAGCATATGAATTTATATTAATCTGTAACAGATGCTTTAGATGTAGCTTTAAAAACAGATAAAAAGTACTTTAAATACAGCATTTTTTCAATTATATATTTATTCCATTAAGTGCCTTAATTTTTGGAGAAGATGTTAAATTTGGCGGAGTTTTTAGATGCACATAAGGTCTTAATGAAAAATATGGAATTGATAGAGTTTTTAATACACCTTTATGTGAATAAGTAATTAAATATAAAAATATTATAAATTTAAAATAAAACTTTATTAAATATATAATTTTTAACAATTCTTATTATAAATACATTTTTAAAAATAATATAATATTCGCATTTTAATATATATATAAGATTTTTTTTAATATTATAATTTAGTTTTATGTTTAATATTCTATCTATTAATTAAATGATATTTTTTTTATTATAATAGGGAATAGCAGCATTTGCAATAGGTCTAGCTACAGTAGGTAAAACAGCAATAGCAGAAATATAATTTGGAGATTATATATTTCCAGCATATGATTAAATAGTAAATGAAGCAGCTAAATACAGATACAGATCAGGTAATTAATTTGATTGTGGTTCTTTAACAATAAGAGCCACTTGGGGGGCAGTTGGACATGGAGCTTTGTATCATTCCTAATCTCCTGAAGCAAACTTTTCTCATACACCTGGTCTTAAGGTTAATAAATTATGGATAAAAATAAATATATATAAAAATAAAGGTGGTTATACCAAGAAATCCAGTATAATGTAAAGGATTATTACTTGCAAGTATAAGAGATAAAAATCCTGTTATATTCTTTGAACCAAAATCATTATATAGGAACGCCGAAGACGAAGTTCCATTAATGGATTATGAACTAGAATTACATGCTGCTGAAGTTGTTAAAGAAGGAAAAGACATTACTTTAATTGCTTGGGGAGCTTAAATGAGAGTTCTTAATGAAGTATTTTTATTATATTTTTATAAATTATTTATTTATTTTTAACGGGAAAAAGGCTGCTAAATAAGCTGAGTAAGATTTTGGAATTTCATGTGAAATTATTGATTTATAAACTATTTATCCATGTGATATGGATACTCTTGTTAAAAGTGTTAACAAAACTGGAAGATGTATAGTTAGTCATGAAGCACCTGTTACAGGAGGTATTGGTTCTGAAATTGCTGCTGGTATATAAGAAAAATGTTTTTTAAGATTAAATGCTCCAGTATAGAGGGTTTGTGGATTAGATACTCCTTTTCCTTTGATTCATGAATTTGTAATTTATTAATATATTTTAATATTTTTATTTATAAATATATTATTTATTTTAAGATTTATTTACCTGATAAATGGAAAGTATATGATGCAATCAAAAAATCAATTAATTATTGAATTTTTATTTTCTTTATTTTTTTATTTATATTTTAAATAATTAGTTAATTCTTTATTTGTATTCTTTTATAAACATTTACAATATTAAAAATAATTGAAAATTTTAAATATTTATAAGTACTATTTGAGATATTAACTGATTGTTCATTTTACTATTAATATTTTTTTTAATTTATTATATTAAAATAATTAAAATTTATAAATGATTAATAATTTTAAATTAATGTTGAATTTAAATAAAATAAATAGATTATCTAATATTTGCAAGGTTGCATATAATGCAAATATAAATATTAAAATCGGTATTAAAAAAAAATATTGTGTTAATACTTAAAACAAATATTATTTTAATATTAAAAAAATATACTTTTATTGGGTACAAGAAAATAATATAAATATGCGGAGAATTTTTCATAAACTTGTAATTCTAAAAAAAGTAATATTTAATTCTTTTATATTTTAATTCTACATTATAAATTTCTAAAATAAAAATAGAAAGTATTATTTTATCAAATAAATATTTAAAAATATATATAATTATTTTTTTTAACTTTTTCTGAATCTTCCTTTTTAAATTCTGACTCAAAAAAAAAGCGATTAAAAAAAATTTGGAAAATATCAATATATATATATATATATATATATATATAAATATATATATATATATATATATATATATATATATTGTAATATTTTAAAAAAATTTTATCTTTTTTATTTAAAATGTTTTTTATTATTATTATTATTTTTTAAATTATATATAAGTTTTAATGGTAATTGCTAATTTTAAGTATTAATTTTTATTAATTAGAAATTCCAAATTAAAAAATACATACTTATTTATGAATTTATTATTATTTAAATATCTATATCATGTCTTATGCATATATATTTTTTTTTAACATATATTTTATTATTTGATGTTGTATTTTATTTATAAACTTTAAATAATACTACTAATTATTTGATTATCTTATATCTGTATCTGTTACTATTTTTTATATTTTCTGTAATTTTTCTAAAAACTCAATCAATAAAAAAGGTAATTATTTATTTTTTAAAGTTTTTTTATTTGAGTTTAAAAAAAAATACAATAAAAAAATAAAAATTAGCGTAGCGTAATTTATTAAAGAAATTTATTTTTCTTTATATAAATTTACTTTAACTTTTAATCTTATTTATTTATGATAAATATTACTTTTTAATAAAATTTATATGCAAATAAATTTTAATTTAGTTAGTTATAATTTTGTTATCAAATATTTTGTTAAAAATTATTGTAATATATAGTTCTAATGGCATTAATTATATATTTGATATTTAAATATATAAATTTATTTATACCATATATATATAATTTAGACTATTATGTTTTTCTCTAAATTTAAAATACTTTTTAATTAATTGATTTTTATCAATCTACAAATATTTAAAATATAATTATAAATTAAAGAAAAATAATAATTTTTTTAAATATTTAACTAAAAATTTATATAAAATTAATGTTTTGATAACGGGAGCCTTTTTTTTTTGAATCTATTTCTAGCCCTTTAGGAATTTGAATCTCGGATTAATTAATAAGTTTTTTTTTATTATTTAATAATTATTCTAAAAATGTTAATGATTTAAAAATTTTAAATAAATTAATATAAGCATGATGTTTATATAAAACTAATAATATTTTTTTATTTTTAATGAAAAATTTTAATTTTTTTATTTAATTTTTTTTTTTTTATATAAATTAAATATTATTAAATTATAATTAATATATTTAAAATATATAATTTTTATATATATTTTTATAATATTGTATATTCAAATTTTTGTATAAATAATGTTGCGATACTTAATCATATTCATTTTATTAATTAAATATAATTATATTTTTCATTAATTTTATTATTAAATTTTGTTATTTTTTATGTTTATGTAATTAAATAATATTATAAAGTTTATATTTAATTAATATTTAAATTATGCTAACTTTTTTTTTATAATATTACTTTATTTATCAAAGATTTTAATAATATATTTTTATATATTTATTTAAAATATAATAATTTTTTTATTGAATAAACAAAATACATAATTTTATTTAATTAAGGAAATCTTGATAATCTAAGTCGTATAATTTTATGCTTATATAATAGTAATATAAATTTATTTTATTTCCAATAACTATGTTAGCATTTTAAGTTTCCTATTTCATTTTTTTATTTCTTATTTTTGTTAGTTTAATTGTAAAATAATAATAATTTAATAAATCATTAAATTTTTTTTTAAATGCTTAAAATTTCTGTTATTTTTTTTGATATATTTTAAGCAAAATCATTATTATTTTTTAATATTGCATTCGCATAAATATTAATTTTAGTTTATTTATCAATCATTAAAAAATTATTAAAAATATTTATTTTTTTATTATTCCAGCCGCCAGAAAATAAATATTAAAATGAATTAAAAAATAAATTTTCTAGAAAGTTTAACTAATCAAGAAGATTCATTTAAAATTGATATCTTCCTTTCTATGAAATATATTTTTTATTGATTTAAAATATATTATTTAGATAATAATAAAATTATATATACTATGAATATTTTTTTACTTATATAAAAAAATGGATAGAACCTGTTTATGGATTATAAAAAAATTCGAAACATTTGCTTTCAAAAAAAATGTCTATTATAATAAAAAATAAATTTAAAATAGCATATTATTTTAGAAAATAAATATTTAATTGCATTTTAAAATAATAAAAATAATAAGATGTTAATAGAGCAAAATATAAATATTTAATAAATTTAAAAGTACTAAATAAATAGAAAATAAAGTTAATGAAGTATAAACTATTTATAAGAAAAAACTTTGTTATATGTCACTTACTATTTTAAGAAAAAATTATAATTTAGTTTGATGGATACGGTAAGAAAAAAATTATTAATTTATAATAAAAAGACTAATTAAATAAAATCATTTATTATTATTAGTAACATTAACAAAAGACTAATTTATGTCTTATTAGATTTTAATGTTTTTGATATGACATAAGACTTTGTTTGTTTTATAATTTTACTAATATTAAATAATCCAGCTTTAATATATTGCTTGTAGAATATAATATTTAATGCTAAAAATGCATCAAACCATCATGCTAAAATGATAAAACCATTTATTAATAATTTTATTTTTATTCTATATCATACTTAAGTCTACTTAATCCAATTGAATACATGATTGCTTTATTAAAAAGATATAATAGATGTCCAGAATTTCAAAATAGTAAATAACTTATTTTAAATTTCTTCATTTTATAAACATTATGTGAAATTAGTAAAATTATCTTTATAAAAATAATTTTTAGTGATATCAAAATCAAATATAAAAAAAAAACTCATATAGATATTAAAATAATTTTAAGTATAAATATAATAATAAATATTAATTTTATTAAATATGTAAAAATATTAACTATTTAAATAAATTGTAACTTTTAATTTGAAAATCTAATTTAATGAAATTTTAAAATTTAGCATTAATTGTAAAAAATTAACAATAACAAGAAATAAACTACAGATTATTTAAATACTGAAGAATAAGTATATACAAAAAATAGATTTTTAAATAGATTAATCAATTTTTTAAAATTTAGATTTAATAATCGACATTATTATATTAAAATTAAAATAAGTAAAACACTGATATCTAATATCAAAAAATTATAGGAAATAGAGTTTTCACAATAATTTACGACTAATTGCAATAAAAAATTGATGATATGATTTATCCTCACTCTATATTTTACTAAAAAATATACGCAGATATACCTATTAGAAATTATTCTTAATATATTATTAATTAAATTTCATTTATTTTAATAAAAAAATTATATTAAATTGTGTATTTGCTTAAACTAAGATTAAAAAATTAGACATAATTTAATGTAATAGAATATTTTTTAGATAAACATATCTTTAATTATATAAGGTTTGAAATAATTTTAATAATGCATAAATAAAAATTTAAAATTATTATTAATATCATTAATATTTTTTTTTTATTCATAAATATTCATTATTTAATCTTTCTTTAAAAAAATAATAAAATGAAAATAAAAATAAATTTCCTTTCTAATTTTTAGATATATAAATAATTAATTATTCTATATAATTATTGATCTATAAATATATATTTTTTATAAATATAAAAAAAATTAAATAAATGCAAAATATATAAATTGTATAATTATATTATTAATATAATATTTTTAAATATAATAGGATAAAAATAGTAATCTTTTAATGTTTTAGTTTTTGTAATTAATTTAATTTGAATCATCAATTATAAAACAATAAATATATAAAAATATATATTAGATCTTAAAGTTAAATATTATTTTATTTTTTTATAAACTAATTTTTAAAAGTTTTTAAAGAATAAAACAAATCGAAAGTAAATAATAATACTTTAAAATAAAAACAGTAAAATTTGATGATTAAAAAAATTAAATTGCATATAAAAAAACTTTTAAAATTTATTTATTTTACTAAATAAAGAAATAATATAAAAATAAAATTAAAAAAATATTTTTAAAGAAATAATTTTTAAAATTCATATAAAATATAATAATTTTAAATTTATTTTTTGTTATTTATTATTTAGTTTTTTAATATTTTCATTTAAAGAAAACCTTTTGCTTAAATTTATTTAAAAATTTAGAAAATTTAAATGTAACAACATAATATTTTTCCAAAAAATATATAAAATTATTATTTATAATAAAAATGTATTATAACTTATATAGAAATAAGCTCAAAATATTTGTAACACCAAAATTAAATAAAAAAAAATTAATTATATAATATTATAAAAATTAGTATAGAACATCAAAAGGCTAAGAGGGTTAATATGGCAATTTTCAAAATTTATAACCATAATATTTTAAATAAATAAAATATAAGTTTTTCAAAAATTTTGATGTCGCCTATAATTAGTAAAATACGAAAATATCATTTACATATTAAAAATAAAAAATATTCGAATTGAATTTTATGATAAAATTATATATTTAATAAAGTAAAAAAAAATTGCAAAAATATTTATATTTGTCGAAAAAAAAAATTCATATTTTTACATATCTAATAAAATAAATAAATTTTAAAAGTAACTTGTAAATAAATAAAATATAAAAATATAATTGAATATTATTTTGTATCTTTATCTTTTTATACATAAAAATATATCAATATATTTTTAATAATAATAATTACTTATATCCTTTTTTATATCTTTAAAATAAATAAAAAGATGATTACCAAAAGTTTTAACAAATTTAAATTTTTGATATAAAATAACAAACCAATACAAACGTTTTCTTAATGGAAACATCCTACCAATCTAAGGCCGGAAAAGACAATATTTCCTTCACCAAAAGAAATGTTCCCAAAAGCAAATCCTGAAGCATATTCGATTCCAAACGATTTAACACCTTCATTATTTTAAAATGCATTAGGTATAAAATTAACTCCAGAGCCTCGTGCAGCATTTATGTAATTTGCTAAATAGAATGGATAAATGTATCATATATTTGATGCGTCTAAATTTGTAAAATTATAAATTAAAGTAGATTTCATATTTTATAAAACAGCCGCTAGGTAGAATTTGCTAAAAAGCAGCATTTTTTTTATAGGGAAAACATAGACCTACTTTCAGAAATTGTGATTAAGTTACCTTTGATAATATAATTATTGTAAATGCGGAAAATATAGTATTAACAGGAAAAAAAGCTTTAAAAAAAACAATATTTTATCATAGTGGTATATATTTTAAAAAATATTTTTTATATGTAAAATTATATAAAAGGATATGTTGGAGGAATAAAGGAAAGATCTTATAAACATTATTTAACTTAAAAACCTGAATAACTTGTATATATATTAAAAAAATTATTTTTATTTTAATTAAATAAAGATTTACTATTGTATAAGTAAAATGCTTCCTAAAAATAAAAAAAGAAGAGATTTATTATAAAAAATAAGAATTTTTAGAGGTTTGTAACATGATCATAAAGAATTTCCAAATGTAGAGTTTAATTAAAATATAAAATAAAATTATTATGATAATAATTAAAAAAATATATTTAAAAAGTTCTTGCCATAAACTAAACCACTTGTTGATGAAAAATTATATAATCCATTTTTACAAAACATTGAAAATTTAGTTATTAAATACTAATCTGCATAAGGTATGATTTATAAAATTTTCATCCTTAATTAATCTAATATTAAAAAAAAATAGATACGCCAAAAGAATTCGAAGGATTAAAAAAAGATATTGATCATAACTTTGAAATTCCATTTAATTAAAGAGATAAAGTTGTTAAATTATCTGCCCATAATATCAAAGTATTTAAGGCCTGGAAAAAGTATCATGCGAAATTGAGAAGGTATAAGATTCATAAAATTAGACCTCCACTTAATAGAGATCCAAATAATTCTAGAAAATCTATATTAATTACTTCTGAAAAATATATTAAAGAACATAACCTTGGAAAATACATTGAACCCGAAGAGGCTCCAGAAGAAGATGATACTATTGTAAAATCTTTTCCGAAACCAACGAAAATTATATATTGAACAATATATTCATAAAATATATAATAATCATAATAAATATTTAGTTTAAAAATTATAAAGATTATAAAAATAGATAAAATATTATATATATGTTTTAGATTTTATTTAAAAAAAATATTTGAATTAGAATTATATAAATATTATAATAAAATAAATTATAAGTTTAATATTTGTAGATATATTATGCAATGTTTTTTGCATTTGAAATTAATTAAAATATATTAATTTAAATAAAATTTATAATTTTTATCGTTTTATTATTTATATTAAAAGCTTTTTAAAATATTTTCACTTCTATTTCGTATTTTATGCTTTAACAATTCAGGCAATAATAAACTTCTTTAATTTATATTTATATTTTATTTAATATTATTATAATAATTAAATTATGATTTTTTAGATAAAAATAATTATTATAATCTTCCAAATAATTATTATTTACTATTTATATCAAAATATTATAATAAATTCAGTTTTATATTTTATTATTATCTAATTCTACAAAATATTAGATATGAATTAATTTAGTTTTTTATACATTATAATCATTAATATTTTAATATGCTAATAATTTTTTTTTTGATAAATATATGCATTATGTAAATATTTATTCTTATAATTTTTAATGGTTTTTCATTATTTTATTTATGGTTTAAATAATTTAGATATTTAAAAAATTAATCTAATAATACAATATCCGAATATTTATTATATTTTTTTTTTAAATTATATGATTTATTTAATTTTTTATAATTTGAAAATAATTATTATATATTAGCTTTTTTTGCCTTATTTTATATATTTATTAATATATTTAAATGTTTTACAGTATTATATTGAAATATTTATATTAAATTTAAAATAAATTTTTGCTTTGAATTTATGTTATTTTTCTTTACTACTATAATGAGAATTTATTTATTATTTTTATCATTTAAATTTTAAGAAAATTTTTAAAATAAAACATTAAATTCGTTAAACAAATTTGCTTCTTATCATAATTATAATTAAACTAAACAAAAAGGATTAAAGAGGTTTAGGAATTCTAATAGTAAATTTTCTCATTTAAATATTTTAAAATTTTTAATTTATTTATGCCATATCTATATTTTGAATTTAAATTTTTACAATTAAATGTTAATTAAAATCTTCTTTTACATAATTTAATTATTATTTTTTATTTAGTTTATAGTTATTTGATTTATTATTTATTAATAAATTATCAAAGATCCTTAAGTTCTAATAATCTTACTTTCTAAATTTTCGTGTATATTTAATTAAAATTTATATATTATATAATAAAAAAAAAAAATTATTTTAAAATATAAATTATATAATATTTATAAAAATTAAACTTTATAATATATTAATTTTTTTGTTAAAAAATTAATAATAATTCAAGGAAACTATATATTATGTACAAATAAAATATTAAAAAATAAAGCATGCATATTTTTAGAGCAAAGACAAAAATTTCTTGAGACATTTTTACAAAAAAGATATATTTTTCGAAAAATCTTTGAAATATTTATAAAATAATTTATATTTCTTAAATTTAAAAAAGTTTATATTTTAATTTTAATGTATTTAAATATATCATATCCTTTTATATAGTTAACAAATTTATATTACATTTAATATTAAAATATATATTGTAAATAATTTAATCATA
The DNA here is from genome assembly GCF_000220395.1 of Ichthyophthirius multifiliis. NCBI lineage: Eukaryota > Ciliophora > Oligohymenophorea > Hymenostomatida > Ichthyophthirius > Ichthyophthirius multifiliis. The sequence continues at coordinate 122,029 of NW_004085910.1, forward strand.
TTTTAATTATTAATATATACTTAAATTTCATATATTAACTCAATGTTTTTTTTATATTATTATAAATAAATATGATTTTTTTGTGAACTATATATCTATAACGAATATACTGAATGCTTTATTAATCAATTATATATTTTTATAATAAGAAAAAAATTTAATACTTCTTATTCAAAGCAATATTTTTTATTTTTAATTATTTTATTATATATTTATATATAGTGAAAATCCTTATTTTTTTTGGCATAAACAAATTATTAATTAATATAATTTTTACCTTTATTTTATTTTTATTTTTTTACAATTGTTTTAAATTTATTTCATAAATTTATTATATATTCACATTTAATTTTTATATATATTAATTCATTATCATATATCATATAAATTTAATTTTTTATTTTTTCTTTATTTATAATGTATATATTTTTATGTTTTTATCTCATAGTCTTTTATTAAATCCACTAAAATTTTCTAATAATAAAGCATTTTTATAATCTTTAATTCTTTTATATATTTTTTTTAATATTTCCCCCAATTAATACTAAAGGATTCATTTGTGGAGTATTTCTCGGCAATAGAATAATATGAATTTTTTACAATTTGCAATATTATTTTCTTAAATTTTTCAATTTAGTGGCATGATGCTCAATCATATCCTTAGTTGTTGCCCAAGTAAAGTGTTATGCTTTTTTTAGTAGCATTTTAGGTTTCAGCAATAAATTCATAGTCTTTTAGAATCTAACTATATTTTTTAAAAATATTTACTTAAATTGGTGTTTCATCAATAAATATAGGTACTTATTAATAAATAATATTTTAAATCATTCGTATTGCAAATTCTTTTTCTTATTATTTAGTTTTATCATTCTGCATATTTGGTTTACATTAATTCCTCCTCTTGTACCTTAAATTATATTTTTTGTAAAATTTGTTAATTTGGTATTATTTTTTTTTTAAATTTAATTGTTTCTCCATATTCTCCTTAATATTTTTTGAAGATTATAGCAATATAATTTTTGCAAATTTATTTTCTTCAATCCGAAATTCCATTTATTTAGTAGAATTTTTAGATAAATCACATTAGTAGAGTTATACTTCTTTTTCTTATTTAAAAAGGGTATGTATTTATTTAATTAATTTATATTATAAGTTAGTTATAGCTTTAATATAATAAATTAATATAATTATTTTAAATTAATTCTGAAGCTAGTAATCTTTTAGGCAGTTTTTTACTATACCTTTTTTATTTTTTAAAATTTTTATTGATTTTTAGTTTTATTCATTTGAGATCCCATAAAAATCAGATATTGATTCAAGATACCTGACATGATTTCTTCTTATCGTTTATTGAGATAGTATTTTATAATTATTTTTGTATTCATTTAATTTATTAAAATTAAAATTTTATGATTTTTAAAATTTAAAGATTGATTATCGCATTATTAACTTTAAATAATACCACCTTAGTTGATTTTTTAAAACTTTACCATTAATATTATTATAAAGTGTCATTAAATTCAATAGATTAATCTGTTTTAACTTTTTTTTTGCATTAAAATCTAAAAAAAAATATATAGTTAAAAGCTTTTGTAAAAAATTAAATAATTTTATTATACTTTTTTACATAACGGTATATAAAATTATTATTTAAAATTAATTTTTTTTAACGATTATTACAATTAATATAATTTTTATATACAAATAATATATAAAAGAATTATAAAATATTTTATATGATATAAATTTTATATCTAATTTAAAATAACACATATATATTTCTTTAAAAAGCTTTAATTCAATGTTTAATATTAAATAAAATATTTATTATTCTCTCCTATAATTAGGGTAATATTTTCCTTCTATAGATAGTCCAAGTACTACATCATAATATCTTATAGAAGTTTGCTATGAAAAATATTTACTGCCCAGAAAAAATATGTATGCCCAAGAGGGGCTATTTAAGTAAAAAAATATACTAAAATTTAACTTTACGAAATGCTTATAGAAGAACTATCCAAAAATAGATAACACAAAGATTGTAAACTTGGGTTTTCTCTAAAAACATTACCAAATAAATAATTTATTTTAGATTTAAGTTATTACTTAAATCCATAATCAGATCTATTTTCATTTGAATATTAAGAAAAGAAAATATATAAAGTAATGATGAAGAACAATTTGTTTTGCTTCCATTAGAATATTTTTAATTTTATTTTTAAATTTATAATTTTATTAAAGAAAATTTAAGGATTTTAATAAAAATGTTATCTTATCTAAGAGAAAAATTGTATTAAAAAGATTTAAAAAAAAAGAAAGTAAAAAAATAAAAAAAAAAAACGGAGATTATAAATTTTAAAACTAGAGTATCAAAAAATCTAAGAAGAAATTTTAAAAATTTGAATAATAAAGAATACAATAATATTTATTAACCATATTGAAAAAAATTTAATACATAGAATTTATATTAATTTATTTCTATTATACTTTGTTATTTATAAACATTTTATAAATATAGTTTTTATTATTTTTTAAGTTCATAATAATTTCATAATGAATGTTTTTATAAAAGTATTATTATTATACAATAATTATTTATTATAAATAATATGATACTAAATTTTTATTTATAGTTAGTGAGCATATATATACATAAACAATATATAAATATATCTTAAAAATATATTACTATATTTATTTCTAATATAATTTATATTATTATTTAATTTAATCTATGATTTTCTTTTGATATGTTTTAAAATAAATTATTATATATTTTAATTAGTTAGTTATTATTATAAAAATACAAAAAAAATATTAATTAATAATATAATATTTATGTTAATATTTATTTTAGGATAAAATAAAAAATACATATTTATAAAATTTTATAAAAAAAAAGGCTAATTATAAAAAAATCAATTATAAAAATGTTTTTTGGTAATTCTTTTTTAAGATAAAAAATTATTTATATACAAATTTTTAAATAGTTTGCATTATATATTTTATTTTATATATAATTTATATTAATATAACAAAAAAAAATTAAAAAAGATTTAAATAAAAATATATAATAATAATATATATATTATTAATTTTTTATATTAATTTTATTTATATATAATAATATATTCTAATAATATGAACATTAATCGATTTCATCTATATATAATTTACATTTAAAGATTAATATAAACTATGCAATAACTGATTTATCCAAATCTAAAGTATTATAAAAAGATTTTTATGCTAACTTTAAAATGCAAATTCTATCTAAAACTTATTCTTTTTTTTAAAAAAAAAATTATTGAATAAAAATTAATTATTTTATTTTTCACTACAATCTTCTTGAAAACGTGTGTATATTTTAATCAATATTATCTATTATTTTTGAAATTAACTTATACACTTTCATTTTATTTTTATTTCTATTATTTATTTATTTTAAAAAAGAAAAAAAAAATTATAAATAAATTTTTTGCCATTTATTTAATTTTACTCTATAGATATGATTTAAATTATTGCTAGCATAATATTTTTTTTGTATTAATTATTAAAAAAATATAATTTTCATTTTAATTCAAATAAATTATTTACTTCTAAGATTCCTGTCACGATAAGGTTAATATTATTTTTAAAGATTTTATAAAGTAATTATATTTTTAATAAAATTTAAGAAAATATGGAATATTTTACTTTACACATTAAAGTTTTTCATTTTTGAAAGCTCATTTTTTAAAAAATGTAATATTTATATGATAGGATTTAGTAAAGTATAATATAGAGAAAAAAAATATCAACTAAGCCTTTAATAAATATATTGTTTATGGGATTTTGTTTGTTTATTCATTCATTATCATTAATAATTAATAATTAATAATTAACTTAATATTTATTTCTTTCAACGCTATTCATTAATTTACGATAAAAATCCCATATATTGTTTAGAGAATAAACCTTATTTTACTATTTATATTCTTCGATCTAATACTAATTAATTAACCCTAATATTGTATATTTTAAACCTTTTCATAGCATTAAGTTAGTAATATTAAATCCCTTTAGCCAAATTTTTATTTTAAAATAACTATTCCAATCGCTTTTTCATCACAATAAAGAAAATAATATTCTTAGCAAATTTAAATATTTTATTTTTTATTTGTATTTATTCAATAGATTAATATTTTTAGTGCTCTATTTTAAGTTTTTTTCAAAGTATTTTTAATATTTTTTAATTTACTCAATATTTAGGAGTTTTTTATTCAAATTAGTTTCTTTTATATTTACAAGTTATTGAAATTTCCATTTTTTTATAAAAACTTATAAAATAATTGAATTTAAGTCAGTAAAAACAAGCTTTATAAAAATTTTCAAAAGAAATGTATGGAATTCGAAAATTTTTTTTTATGAGATATAATTAAATTTAAATAATTATGGATTTTTGTTTTAGGCTATGTTATAAGTTTAATTGAGATTTAAAAATTTTTATAAATAAAAATTGTCGTATATATGGTTTAATTAGATTTTATGATGTTAACAATTCTTATTTTTTTCATTGTATATACTTTTAATTCTTATTAATATTCTAATTTTTTTAATTTTAAAACAAGGAATATTTTTATTTTAGAAAAAAATTGTTAGAAGAAAAGAATTTTGCACATGAATTAGAAAGTTCAGTTTAATCATTATAGTGCATATATTATATGGATTTAAAAAAAACTATATCAATTTATTTTAAAAATAATTAATATTATGAGTTTAAAATAATTTCATACAGATTTATATTTTTTTTACAATTATAGAATGACATTTTTTCAAAATAATAATTATTCTATTAATAAAACTATTTGTATAATATAATAGATATATCTCTATATCTCAATTATTTTATATAATTAATTATCAAGGCTATCTAGCAATTAAATATTTTAAGCCTATATTTAAATATACTATTATATTTATTGCGGCTTACATGGTTTCCTAAATAAATGCAGATATAATAGTAATATTAGAATAATTGAATCTTAAATCTCATTATTATTAAAAATAATATTTTATTTAAGGGTAAAATATAGGTTTAATGCTAACTAATTATTAATATAAATGTTAATATAATTCTAATAATAAATATAATTGTAAATTATATTTGAGTGTTATTAATAAAAATAAGAAATATTATATTATTCTTTAAGAAAACAGAATATTAATAAAAATATTACTTTAATTTATACATCTATATATTTATAAAAAAAATAAAATATAAAATTAATATATTTTTTTTTTAAATGTTTTATTATAGAAATATAAGTAATTTTTTTTAAATAAATATAAATTATAATTAAAGTTTAAAATTAAAAAAAATATAAATTAAAATTATTATAATAATATAATTTAAAAAATAAAAAATATTTAAAAATATTATTATAAATTTAATTATTTTATAATAAAAAAATATATAATGAAATAAAATAATAATAATAAAAATAAAAAATATGTGTAGTATTTATTTAAAAATAAATATTTATAATAAGATAAAAGTTTGTAAAAAAATAATATATGAGTTAACAAAAAATAAATTTTAAATAATAAAAATATAAAGAGAAATAATAAAATTAAGGTAATAAATTATTATTTTTATTATAAAAAATAAAATAAATAAATAAATAAATAAATAAATAAATAAATAAATTATTATAAAAATTTATAAAAAAATTTATAAAAATAAATATATAATAATTATAAAATTTATTGTAAATATAATTTTATATTAATTTATTTTTGATTTATTTTTTATTATTTTAATAATATTTAATTAATTTTTTAAATAGTTTAATAATTTCCTATTCTTTTTCTTTGTTCAATAATATATTATTTATTTTTTTGTTTATATATTTATTTAATTAAATTGTAATTTTTTTTTAATAATTAATGAAATCAATAGAATATTTATTTCCTTATTTATAATTTAATAATATTAATATTAATAATTTTTATTAAAAATAATCCATATAAAAATGAATGTTTTTTTTATTAACATATATAAATTATTTTTATAAAAATTTATTGCAAATTATAAATATATAATTTTTTTATTCAAAATTATAATTTAAAATTTTACTTATATATTTTTTTATGATTAATTCATATTTTATTATTTATAATAATATTTAAATTATATTTAATATATTAATTTTTATTAAATTTAATTTTATATTTAAGAAAGTAAATATTTATTTTTTAGTTTCATCTAATTTAAAAAAATTTATTAATTTGATAAGATTAATGGATTAATAATTATTTTTTTGTAATAATTTTATGAAAAAATTAAAAAAAAAAATTATTCATAAAATTATTACTCAAAAGTTTTATTAATATAATTTAAATTTTTTTTTATTTTAAATTTTTTTATTTGATATTTTTTTTTAAATTAATTATTTAATAAATAATTTTTTATTTTATTTATTGTTAAATAAACATTTTTTTGCTTAGTTAAAAAAAAATTCATAATAAAAACAAAAAATATATAAACTTAATAATATTTAAAAAAATCGAAACAACTAAAATTGCGAAAAAAATAATATATATAAATATTTATTTTTTATCAAACTTCAGAAAAAAGGTAAAAGTACATTGAAATAATTCTAAATATATATTTAATAAGATGTTATTTTAAATTTAAAATATAATTATAAATAAATAATAAAATTAATAATTAAAAATAAATAAAAATAATATATAAAAAATATATATTTTTTTTAAAAATATAATATTAAGATTTAAAAAATAATAGAACTATGAAGCAGTAGAAATATAAATACATTTACTGTTAATACAGAATATATAAAAGATAAGAATCAATAAAATTAATTTAATTTGATTTATATTATTAATATTATATTTATTTATATATATATATATATATTTTGTTATATATTTAATAACTTTTATTATATCTATTATAATTTTTAATAAATTTTTTATTAAAATTTTTAAATAAATATTATTCTATAAAAAGTTAGAAGTTTTAATTATTTTTTATATAAAAAAAAAGCAAATAAATATAATTATTAAAATTATTATATATTTATTATAATCTAAAATCATATTATTGCAAATACAATAATGATACAAATGTTTAACATAGATAAATAAAAATAATTTTATTTTATAACATAAATATTAAAATATGAAAATAATTTATATATAAAAAAAACTTTTATTAATAACATTATTTTATATATATTATAAAAAAATAACAAAAAAATATAATTCATAAAATTTAGAAAAAAAAATTATTAAAAATAATTAAAAATATTAATTAATAAATAAATTATATAAAATTTTATTATATAAATAAATATAATAGAAAAAAATCATATTTTAATATGTTAAAAAATATATTAATAAAATATTTACAAAATTATTAATATATAAAAAAAAAAATAGAATATTTAAAAAAAAAAAAAATTATAATTATATAATTAATTGAAATAATTTATTTTAAAAATAAAATAAAATAAATTACATAATATATATATAAAATTTATTAAAATTTTCAATTAAATTAATAGTTAAAATTAAATTAATACAAAATAAAAAATATAAAAAAAAATTAAAAAAAAAAAAGATGGTGAAAAATATTTAATATAATAAAAAATAAAAAAAATATAATAAAGAAAAAAAATAAGAATTAAATGTTAATAAAAATAATAAAAAAGATTAAAATAATAATAATAATAATAATAATAATAATAATATTATTAATAATAATAAAAATAACAATAATAATATTATTAATAATTGCATTAATAATACTAATACTTACAAATCTAATTTTATTTATAATAAAAGTAATTAAAATCTATTAAATTTACTTGAAAAAGCACATAAACTTTATCAAGAAAATGTAAAAATTTAGAATTATATTTTAACTAATATAATTTTTTTATTATAGGCAAAAAATTAATTAGAAAAGTATAGACTTGGAAAATCTGATGAATAATGGATGAGAAAAATAATGACCGAAGGCACTTTAAAGGATAAAATATCCGCTTTACAAATATATATCCGTGATAATCCTAAAACAACTATTCCTGCTATATAAAATCTCATAAAATTTGTAAAAAAATAATAGTTAAAAAAATTATAAATATTAAAGGCGGAAACAAAATCTAAAAAAGATGCAATATTATGCTATAATGCATTAAAAATGCTTTTTTCAAGTAATTTAATGCCCGATTATGAACTAAAAACATTTTTTTAAAATGCAATAAACAAAAAAGATTTTACTGATAAAGAATTAATTGATTATTATTTCGAACATCAATTAAAGCAAATCTATTATTTATTTATAAATAAAATAATTGAACAATTAAATGATAATTTATCTTTTTTTAGAAAAGCATTGGTTTAAATTCTTATTGAAATTTTATTTGCCAGAAGTGAATATTAAGAAGTAAATATAAAAAAAATTTATTTATATAGTTAATATATAAAGATGGTTCTTGAATCATTGTTAAATAAATTTGGAGATAATGATAAATAAATAGTTACTTTATTAAACTAAAATTTAGGAAAAATAATATAAGTAATATATTTTATTTATGCTATTTATTTATATTGTATTTAGAAAAAGAGTTCTTTAATATTGCCTTTAATTAAGGAAATAGAGAGAATTATTTTTAGACCTAACATTAATATTTAAGCATAGTTTTATATAATTAATTTTATTAATACTATAGATTACAAAAATATTGTATATCTAAAAATTATTATGATATTATATTTAAATAATTATATTTTAATTTTTATAGTAAGAAGACATTCTCAAAGAAATAATAAAATTTTTCTTTTTATTATTTTAGAAAATGGTTGAAAAATTAACAGATAACCTTTTATCATCAAAAATATTAAACTAAATTTTAAGAGGAATAAATAAAATATTTCCTCGTACAAAGCAAAATGTAAAAAAAAAATATATATATAACTTATTCATATTATTTATGACTATAAATTCCTATAATATTTTTTTTAAAAATTAATCAAAAAAAACACTTATCCATTTTTTTGCTTTTTATATTTGTTTGAGTTTTTTTTAATAAAAAAAAACAATGTGAATAAATAACATATTAAAATAAATAAATTTTTTATTAAAAAGTTCTAATTATTCAAAGATTACTTTAATTAACAAATAAATTAACTTTTCAATTTAGTACATAAAACAACTAATATAAAGATTAAAATTTAAACTCTTTTATTTATATTTTAAGTGGAAAATTAAGAAAATAATTTATCAGATCGATATTACAGGGTACTTTATGAAATTTTATAAGATTAATAAATCACTCATTCATCATAAACTGAGTTATTTTTTGACTTGCTTTATTTTTCTATAAAAACTGATTCCAATGTTATAAGGATAAAAAGTTTCGTTAAAAGATTATTATAGGTAAAATAAAAAAATTAATTAATAATATAAAAATAAAAATAAAAATAGTTAGCAATACATTGTGAAAATCCATTCACAATAACATCATTAATATTTTTAGGTAAAATATTAAAGGTACATTCAACATTAAAAACAATGATTAACTAAGGTGAAAATTTTTTAGAAGATACAGAAGAAAAATTTAAAGGTATAGTATCGGAATAAGAAGATATAGAAAAAGTAGAGAATGAAAAAAATAAACAAAATAAATCCCTTTAATAAAATGAATAATATGAATATGACCCTTTCAAAAGAGAACCAAAATATTCAAAATGTGAAAATTCATGCTTATGGGAATTGTATGTTTTATTAAGACATAGCCATCCTACAATAAGAAGATTCACTGAAATTTTACTATAATAGAATTAATAAATAGAATACAAAGGAAACCCTTTATTGGACTTTACAACAGCAAATTTTTTGGATAGATTTTCATTTAAAAATGCCAAAAAGAAGGAATCTTCTGGATTAAAAAATTTGAAGGCAAAAGGAAAAATAAGAATGTCTAAATTAGAACAAGCTTTATAAGTTGAAGATTTCATGAAAAAAGACCAGAAAAAAGTGAGGGAAGAAGAAAAATATTTTATGAAATATTTTTAATAAAAATTACAAAAAAGAGAAGGTTTAGCAGAAAAAATAGCAAAAAAAAATAAAAAGATGAAAATTTTGAAGGAGATGTTGATGCTGAAATAGATAATTATGTTGATTAGTTAGCTTAAGATTAGTTAAACAGCGACTTTTATGATTAAGATTAAGATGAAGATATTGAATATTCAGTTTCAAAAGATAATAATAAAGGTTAAGAATCTTAGCTGGACGATGATTAATATATAAGTTAGGAAGAAAATTAAAGTTAGTTTGATAATGAAGACGATAACTTTTATGATGAATACTAATTAAATAAAGATTAATTAGATGAAGATGACTATGAAGATATTGACAGCGAAGAATTAGGTTTATTTTTATATTTTTATATTTTTATTTATTATTAATTTTTAGGGGATATAGGTAACTTAGAAAATTAATTAGAAGAAGAAGAATTAAAAATGGGAATAGATGGTGATTATGAAGAAGATGATGATATTGAAGATTTTGAAACTTTGTTACGAAAAGCAGGTAAAAAAGATGATGATTATTATGTTAATGAAAAAAATAATTTCCTTAATAATAAGAAAAAGACAATTAAAAAATAAAAAAATAAATTTAATAAAATTAATAATTAAAAAAAAAAAAAGAAATGAAAATGAAAATTATTTTAAATATTATATTTTATTTAAAAATAATTATGTTGATAACATTTTTTATGTTTGCAAATAATAATAAATCTTAAAATAAAAAAATATATATTTTGAAAAAATTTATGTAGTTAATATTGATATTATTAAAATAATAAGAGTTATTATCATCAAAAGTATAATTTAAATAAATATTTTTTATGTATTGTAAGTTTGTATTTAATTTAAATTATAAGATTCTTGTTAAAATTAAAATTAAATTATAATAAAAACTTCAATATTTTTAACAAACCAATATTTGATAAATATATAAATTTAGAAAAATTAAATTATTTATTAATAATATATAAAATTCTATATTATATTAAAATATAAAATTTATAAATAATTATAAAATAATAATAATAACAAAATAAGTAATTATATCAATTTTTATAATTAAGTTTATTAATAAAATTACAAAATTTCAATTATATTATTATAAATTATGATTTATATTTAATATAAAAGTAAATAAATAGAAAGTTTTAAAAATTGAATGTTAAACTTAAAAAATATTTTTTATAATATATATATATATTTTTAGTAAAAAATTAAAAAATCTTATAAACATCTATAAATTATTTATATAAAAAAATAGATTTATAACAATTTTTTATTATTAATTTGTTACAAAATAAAATATATATAAAAAAAAAAAAAATATTTAGATAATTTTTAAAATAGTTACAAAATATATTATAATAATTGATAAAATAAAATAATTATAAAAAAATAAATCATTAAATATTATTTATTAAATAAAATAAAAATAATATATATGATTTTAAAAAAAATATTTTATTTATTTATTTATTTATTTAATAATATTTTATATTAAAATATCAAATAAAAGAAAAATTATAATATTAAATTACGGTAATCAACATAAACAAAGATTCTACCCTTTTAATTAAATCAAACTAAAAATATAAAAAAAAATATTAATTTTTAGTAATAACTATCTTCTTAGTTTTTATTTTAATATAAAAAATATATTAAAACCAATATTTGTATTAAAATACATTCCGCTTTCGAAAGTTTATAAATATGATTATCTTATTTTTATTTTAATTTGAAATAAATATATTTCAGTTTATTTTTTAAAATAATTGTTTTAAATAATTTTTTTTTTATATAATTTATATTTATATATAAAGTATTATTTAAAAATTACTTTAAAATTTTAATTTTTATTTTAAATTGAATAAATTTTATAAACTCTTTTGATTTTAATATTAAAAATTTTTAAATTAATTTTATTAAAATAATAATTTTAGATTAATTAATTTATATTCATTTAAATAATGCAAATCATATGTTTAAAAAATATAAAAAGAAATCAAAATTAGACGTTAGAGAGAGTATGTTTTTTTTACATAACAAAATATAATCAATTTCGTCTTAAGATTAAATTAAATTAAATAAAATTAATCCGATAAAGCTATGATGAGTATGTATTGGATCTGGATGTTTACTACTAGGATATTTCATAAATCCTAATCCTTTATATTCACATAATTTAATAAACTATCCTAAATTATTTCCTTAAATTAATTAATCACAACCTAAAATATATAAACTAACTCCTACCCAACATGAATATCAGCTGTCAGGTTATTTATTTACTCTTCCATTAAAACCTGTTATATTTTCAGATTCACTGATTTAAATATATCTATTCATTAGCCAATTTATAATTTAAGTTTTTAAAGGCAAAGAATCTAACTTTTGTAAAATTTTTAAACTTGCTAACCCACAAAAAGTGGCTCCTCCATGACTTTCTAATCCTGGTTGAAGCCCAAAAGCACCATTTGCTTAATTTTAGCATTACAGTATATATTCTAAAGCCTTTTAAGTATTAATATATGAGAAATCATTTAATAAAACACATATTACTAGTGCTGAATATGTAAAACGGATATCACTTTCTTCTTCGAATTCGAAGCTTTTAAATTCACCTGTTTCAGTTTATAGTCTTCTTATATTTTCCAATATAAAATCTTTGTTTATCTTTTATAAGTCATCTCCAAGTATTTTTAATGATATAAGTGCACATTATGTATATACGATATTGTAATATTCGGGTATTTAGTTTATTTCTTAACGAGGAAAATTGAGACTACCTATAAAGCCTCCATATTTGATGCTATTTTTAGCATTTTATATTTATAATTAATATATCCAATTTTTTAATTCTTCTTTTTTTTAAAGAGTTAATACTTCATCTATACCATCTAATAAATCTATTGTGTTTAAAAGAAAAAATATAACATATATTTTTTATGAATCAAACTCTTAGAATTTTTGTTCAGTCAGTAATTAATGTTATAGTGATTTTAAATGAGAAGATTTATCAAATTTTAATATTTACATTTTTTTGACTTAAAAAGTTATATATAAAATATATTTTTTCAATCTTTTCCTTTTAAATATTTTATTTTTGTATAAAACTATATTATATATTTAAAATAAAATTATATTATATATGAGTATAATTTTTTTGTTATAAAAAAAAAATATATATAGATATAAATTAAAAAATGTTACCAAATAAAATTCCCGTTAATATTGAAAAGCTTTTTCCTTCTAGAAATTGCTTAATTTTAGAAAATAATTAAGTATATTCTGAACTAAAAGAACCAATAAAAAACTTGGACGAAATAATCAATTAATAAATCTAAATATGGATGATTGACATAAATTCTGATTTTTAATTTTCTTTACCAACAACTGTTTTTACAGGTAATGAACCGCCTATAGTATATTTTTAATCTTAAGAAGAAAGCATAAATACAAATTTACAACGACTTACATAGGAACAATTAAATAGCATAAAGTTAAAAGGTGAGTTTTTAGTGAAAATTAATCCTTCTGATTAACTTGGTACAACATGGAAAATGAGTAAATATATAATTAAAGGACAAGAATATATAAAAAAATCTACGGAGCGAGATTTAGGAAAATGCTTTCATTAAATTATACAGATACAATGCAGAATTAGAAATAAATTTGCTTGTAATTATTCTTAAAAATTAAGAATTTTAAATCCTAATATTTGTGATGGATTTAAGTTTATATATGGTGTTCTTTGTAGAATTTCGAATTTGTTATTTGGTAATAAATATATGACTATCGTAACTAAAGGAGAGGTACTCTAATTTCTTTTTTAAAAATAATAAAAAGAATACTTGAAAGAAAATAAAGATAAAATTGAAAGTGAATTCTTTTAGTATATCGATAAGATTTAAAGTAAAAAAACTTAAAATATACAGCTTTTTAAAAATTTTGTGAAGAATCAAAAAACTATATAAATTAAGTTGAAAAAAAATTAATAGAAAAATATCAGATTTTAGGTGAAGAAGAAGAAATTGCTTAATTAAAAATTATTGATGAAAAATAAGAAAAATTATTATAGTTTATATAAGAAAAATTATAAAAAATGCCTTAAGAAGCCTAAAAACATTTGATTGATTTACAAAAAAGCCTTCAAATAATAGTTAAGCATAAGGATACTTATTAAAAATTAGTTTAAAAATAATAAGAAGAATTTAGAAAATAAATTTAATAAAATCATTTTATCAAATCACGAGTTTAAATTTGGCTTTAGTAGAAAGTATAAGAATAAATAAGTATTTTTAAAGAAAAGCAAAAGAGCTTTTTATATAATTAAATTTTGGATGAATTAAAAGTAAAAAAACTATAATCATAATATGATTTGTTTAAGAATTTCGTAGAATTTCAAAAAGAGAAAAAATATTTATTTTTAAAAGAAAAAAAAAATGTAGAATAGAAATTACAAAAGCCTTTAAGAACTTTTATCACAAGATAATATTAATATAAAGGACATATTGAAGAATATTAATGCTAATATTCTAAAGAAAAATAGTTTAGATATGTTAATTATTTTGATATTGAAACTAAAACCAATTTTTTTGGATGGAGAATAGTACTTTAATTTATTCGATACAAGGTTTGGACTATTAACATTTTTATTAATTTTATTAGTTATATTTTTGATGGATAATATGGTTTTAAAGCTCTTTTCTATTTAAAAGAATTCGAGTATAATGAATATTTTGATCAAAATACAGTATAAATAAAATATTATAAGGCCTAACCTTATGTTTAGAAACTAAAAAATACTTATTTAGATATAATAGAAAGTCGATAAGTATTTGAAAGGAAGCCTGACAGAGGATTTTTTGGCAAAAACATTTTAAGGACATTTAATTATATAGAATGTTATTTTTACAGAGCTATTTTTTTAGGCATTATAATATAAGGAATAGTATTTCCAATATTTATAATTTTAAATATTTTTATTAGTACGCTTTTGGCTTTTACATCTTTTCTTTATGTACCTTTTTTATTACTTTTTAGATCTGTTTGGCATATTGTATTTTGGGATTTTGATTCTCCAACAAGATTCTCAAATTACATTTATTCTAATGAATTTAATTATTATATTTCTTATTAGCCTTTTTAGATTGTTGTATTCTGTTTACATTTTCTAATTGGTGTTTATGAAGTTGTTTGCTCTTGTATTTCTGTTTTAGTAATACATCCTCTGGGAGCTCTTATATATTTAATTTTTGCTTATTTAAGATTTTTATTTGCAAATGTTTCCGATTTTTTTATCTTCTTTTTCGTAAAAAAGCTAGGGAGATAGCCTGAAATTGATACATTTATTTGTTGGAAATAATAAGGAAAAGGTGTAACTAGATAATATACTTTTTCTATAGATATTTAAGATGTTTTGATTTTACTTCGAGGACTTTTGGAAAAAAAAGAACTCGATTATTTCTAAAAAAAAATAACTGATACTGTTAATGAACCTATTATAAAATATAGATAATTAATGAATACATTTATGCAATTTTATTCTTTTTGTGATTAGAGATTTTAAAATAATGTATATATTTCCGAAAAATGTGAAATACTTATTAAAATTCTAAATAAATAAATTGAATAAAGAATGAAAATATTGCCTTAAAGGCCAATTAATAATGTAAAATTTACATAAAAAGAATTAAATTTGATTATTTAAAAAGCTTATTAATTATTAAGAAGCTTTCTTGAAGAAAAAAAATTGATAAAAAATGGGCTTTCTAGGCTTTTGGAGAAGAAGAAGAAAGTACAAACTTATTTAGTGTATGTGAAAAAATGCTTATTTAAGCTTTTTAAGATGAACTTGTAGTTTATCCTATAGAAGATCTTGATAAAAGAATTGAAATCAAAAGAAAAAAAATAATACTTACTCATCTATTTATAAAGCTATTGAAGGATAATTTAATTTAATAGAACTTTAAAGTTAGTTTAAATTTTAAAAATTCAAATAAATTAATATTTTACCTTTTGTTAATGTTTAGGATGTTTTTGATTACCATAATAATTTTAAGAAGAAAAATCAAATTTTTACTTGCTTATATTTCAATTTAAAAGAATTTTAAGATATTAAAAAAAAAGTTGATTGAATTTTGTAAAAAAAAAAATATGATTTGAGGAGATTTATAAGTTATTTATATTTTTTCTTCTATATTTAATAGCGTTTTTATTTTTAAAAACATTATTTTTATTTAATTTCTTTGAATTATAAAAAAAAAATATGTTTGTATTTTTTTAATGTATAAAATTATAATAATCATTTAAAAAATACTAAATAAAATAATTACTTACTTAAACAATATTTCAATATAAATAAATTTATGAAAAATCATAATAAATAATATTTTTATTTTATTTTTATTTATTTTTTAAAAAAAGACTAAATATCTTAAAATAAAAGAACTAAAATTAAATTATATAAATAATCATAATTTTTATAAAGTCGAAAAAAAAATTAAACAGAAAAAGTAAAAAATAAATGGTATTTAAATTATAAAACGAATCAAATTTAATATATAAATTTAAAAAATAAGACTAGAGGAACTCCTTCATTTGGTAAAAGACATTAAAAAACCCACACCTTATGCAGAAGATGTGGAAGAGCAACATATCATAAATAAAAATTAAGATGTGCTTAATGCGGTTTTCCTGATGCAAAAACACGCAGATGTATATTTTATTTTTATTTATATTAATTAATATTTATTAAATAAACAAAGATGATGGATGGGCCTAAAAGGCTAAAGATAGAGTTGGATAAGGTACTGGTAGAATGAAATATATGAAAACTATCGCTAGAAGAGCTAAAAACGGTTTCAGATCTGGAACTACTGCTTAACCTAAAGCTAAAACTGTATCTAAATGAAAAACTAAAGTATTTTTGTTTATCATTCTTACTTTATTTGGATTATTAACTTTAAAATGTTATAATTATTAGTAAGTATTATTTTTATTATAAAAGAAATTAATATTTTCATTTTGTTTATTAATTAGAGTAATCATATTTAAATAGTTTTTTTAAAAAAATAAAATTAATTATTTATATTTAATTATTTTTATTAAAGAACTTGTAGAAATAAATATATTATTTGTAATATAATCTTATTTTTATTTTATTTAAAAAAATTAAAAATGTTTGAATTATTACTTTAAACAAATAAAAAATATAAGATATAATCTTAATGAATAATAATATATAAATAAAGTTATTATAATGTTAATGAATATTATATTTTTTTTAATAACATCATTTATTTTTTTCACAAATAATATATTTTTTTTATATTCAAAAATAACAAAATGTTTAATATAAAATATTATTTTTAATAATTTTTATTATTCACTTTATTAATATTATATTACAATTTTTTTTTATTATTTTGGTATAAATTAATAAATTATAAATGCAATGTTAATATAAGAATAATTTTTCAATTTAAAGGAAATATATCTTTTACAAAATCGCAATTTAAAATAATAAAATTTATAAAAATATTTATTAATTTCATTTGGTTTGTTTTTATTTTTTTTGTAATTTTTTTAAAAAACTAAATCTAAAAAAAGTAAAAAACGTGACAAAAATAGATTGTCAAATAATTATTTTCAAATATTAAAAATTAAAACCAAAAAAATATCTATTTAAGAAAAAAAAATTAATTATTTATACAACTTAAACTCATTGTAAATCAATTTTTTTAAAAAATTCTCAAAATTAATTTTTTAAATATAAAAGTTTTATATATTATTTTATTTCTTAAAAATAATAATAAATATAATAAAAAAATTCAATAATGAAAATTAAATGTTAAAAAAATTCTAATTATGATTATATGATTTTTTTTTTTATATAGATAAACTTAAACATTTTTTTAATTTTTTTCTATTATGATTATTAATATTCATATTATTTTATTGAAGCCAATAAACAATTTTTTATTATTCTTTTTCTTTTATATCAAAAATTTAAATTCAATTTTATGTTAACATAATAAAGAAAAAATTTTTAATATAAATGCACAAAAAAAAAATTGTTATATTTTTAATATCTTTATTTTAATAAATAGAATCTAAATTAATATAGTAATAATAAGACCCAAATCTAATAAAACTAATAGAAATATGTCGCCATGGTGCTCGATCTCCATTTTATGATTTATTTGATTATAAATATAATTGGAATATGCCTTTACAAGCATTAACTAATGTAGGAATGAGACAACATTTTTTATTAGGATAGGAAATTTTTAGAAGATACAAACAAACAATATTTAATAATGGAAAGTAATAAAGAAAATCAAATAATTATATAAATAATAAAAAGTTTTAATTCTTCATAAATAAATATTATGACAACTTCAGCAGAAAGAACATAATAAAGTGCATTAAGTCAATTATATGGAATTTTTTTCGAAAAAGGAAATAAAATGTAAGATGATTGGAAGTTTAATGCTAATACTGACTTACCTCCATTTAATGTTGTAAATGGATAAAATATCCTTGAATAGTTAAAATTGAATAATCTTCCTCATAGTTATATTCCTATACCTGTAAATATAGCCTAAAATTCTCAAATTTTGGAGGCTGGGGATGTTTGCCCAGGCTAAAGTATTTTTAAATAAAGGAACTTCCTTACAGAAGTTTATAAATAATTTGATGAGTCTTTAGCTTAATATAAAATTGATTTTGCAAAAGCATTTAATATTACAGGATAAAATATAACAATATAACTAATAAGTAATTATTATGACAGTGTAGTATGCGATATTTATTAGTAAATTAAGCTTCCTAAATTTATAAATGCATAATTTTATTAAATGATGTAGTTTGTATATGACTTTTAATAATTATATTTAGATTTTAATGGAGATGAACTTTTTAAAATATAATCTACTTAATTTTTTAGGGATTTAATAGATAAAATAAGAAGTAAAAATGATATGAAATTTTAATTATATTCTGCATCTGATAATAATTTAAATTTAATTTTATTAGCTTTTGGATACTCTTCATATACTAGCAATTTTTTGGAATGGAAATATCCTAAATTAAGTAAAAGTCATTATAATGCACCTTTCGCTTCTACTATTTTATTGGAAGTCTATGAAATTTAATAAAAGAAATTTGTCAAAATGATCTTCAATGATTAAGATATTATCATAAAAGGCTGTAAGAATGTATTGTGTGATTTCGAAAGTGAATTTGTTAAATTTGTTTAAGACAATATTATTTTCTAAAGTTAGAAATAATTTGATTATTTTTGCAATTTAAATAATTTATGATTTTGGAATATATTTTATATTAGTTAAGAGTTTTAGTCTATTATAAATATTTAATATAAAAAATAAATAATTAATAAAAAATTCTTAATTTAATTTTATAAATAAAAATTAAAAATAAAAAATAAATAAAAAAATAGAAAATAATTAATGTTTTAACTTTTTAAATATTAATAATGATATAAAAATATAATTTTTAATTAATTTTATATTTATTTTATATTTTATAATATTAAAAAAAAATTATAAAAATATAAATAATTAGATAATTAAAAAATTAAATTATATATAATAGTATAAATCTATATAAATTATTAAAATTTTTATTTTTAAATTAAATATTTTGTAAAATTATATAAAAAAGAAATGAAAAATAAAATAAAAAAATAAATAAATAAAAAATAAAAAATAAATTAAAAGATGATAAAAAAAAATTTATATTATAAATAAAAATAATAAAAAAATAAAATAAAGATATATATAAAGTGAAAATTAAAAAAAACATTATAATATAATTTTATAATAAAAATAAAATTTATATTTATATTTATATTTATATTTATATTTATATATAAATAAATAAATAAATAAATTAATAAAAAAAACAATTATATTATAATTTTTTTTTTTTTTATAAACACTGATTATTTTTTTTTTTTTATATATGTTAAAAATATTCTAACATTTAATTTAAAATAAAATATTTAAAATTTATAATTTTTTTTTTTTTAATAATTTTTATTTAGCAATTAATTTAATATATTTAATTTTATAATTATAAAAAATTAAATATTTTTAAAAATCATTTTTATAATTATATTATATTTTTTTTTTTTCATTATCATACGTATTTAATAATATTTTTACTATATATATTTCATTTAAATTAATTATATTAAAAATTAATAATTTTTTTTTTTTTAATAATTAAAATTTATACTTCTTTTAATTTTAATAATGTAAATATATATTTAGAAATATTATTTACACTAATAAATATATTTTAATGTGGCAATTGATTTATTTTTATTATTATTATCATAATTTCATTTTTATAAACATTTTTTTTTTATCCTTTAAAAAATTATGTTTTTTTTTAAAAAAGAAATATTAAATTTTATTTTTTAAGATAACTATTAAGATGTTTCTAATATTATTTTAATTTTAAATCCTTTTATTTTTAAAATAAATAATAATTTTTAAAATTTTTAGACATATAAATTTAAATTATATTAAAAATTATGAATATATACTAAATAAATTCAATAATTTTAAAATAAAATAGATGATATACCACTATAATTTTTATATCAATTTTAGATAGATGTTTTAATAAGTTATAAAAAATACCATTCATGTTTTATATATATTTTTTTAATTCTAAACAAAATTTATTTTATATTTATATTTTACTGTCTTATAATAATCAGTTTTATTTTCATAATACAATATTTATTTATTTAAAAATATATATTTTTTCTCCCGTTTTATTTTATCTTCAAATTCGGATGTTTTTATATATTATTTTTTTCTTTTTTTTTAATAATTATAATATTATTTTTTTAAATATTTTATTAAAATAGGTTTTTAATTAATTTTTTTATAATATTTTATTTATAATATATCCTAATTTTTTTTAAATTTTTTCTTTAATTTTTTTTAAATACTGAATTAAATAAAATAATCTTTTTTTTATTTTTTTAATTATATTTTATAAAAATACTGTAGAAATATAAGTTAAATATTATGAATATTTAGTTTATATGTTAAAAAAACATATCTCTCAATTTTTTAAAATAAAAAAAATATTTATATTATATATTTTTTTTGAATTTTCAATAAAAAAAATTTTTTAGTATTTTTTAATTTTTTTTAATTTTATATTATTCTTTCATTTTACTCAATATTTTTATGATATATCGCTATATATTTACATTCTTTATAAAAAAATTATTTTTAAAATCAAAACGAATTCTATAAATATAATATGAAAAATAGTGATATTTCGATTTTCGATATTGGTATCTGCATAAATTCACAGTTAAAATTAAATAATTTAATATATTAAAAGCTTACATTTTGAAGATATTTTGTTCGTTAAGATAGATAAAAAAACTGAAAATTTAATATAAATTTTAAAAATTAAGGCATTTTTTTTAGATATAAAAAGACGGTAGTTGAAGAATCAGAATTAAATAATCTTCCGTTATGCATGCAATAATTAAATTATAAATTTACATAATTAATTTATAAATACAATTTGTATTTATACTATTAAAAATATTTATAATTATATATTATTTAATCATTTTCACTTTTTCGATTTTTTTTTTAAAAAAACTTAATAAAAATAAAATAAATTGGTTTTTTTCTTGTTCATTATGTTTTCATTTATATTTATTTATTATAAAACACATCATTTTTTATTTAGAATTTTAATTATAATTAAAATACAAAATGACGAAATATTAATTTACATTTCAGTATAAATAATCCTTGAATAATTACACTTACTTAAGTTTTAAAAATTTTATAGAATTTTTACAAGATTTGATTTAGATTCTTTTGAAAAAAGTTATATAGAAAAATATAGAGATTTATTAATAACTTACAGCATTTTGATGAAAACCTTTTATGCAATAAATTATTCTAAAAATATATTTAAATTTTCTTTTTTCCCTCCCCCTTCTTTAAAATGTTATCTTATCCTTAAAGAAGTTGATTTGCCTTAGTAGTTTAACTCTTTTATACAGGAAAAAATAAACTAAAAATTTAATTTAATCTTGACAAATTTTAATAAAAATTATATATTAGAAATAAAAGGATTTGAATTCGTAAATTTTTAGAGGTTATAGTTTAAAAATGAATTCTATAAATACATGTGAAAGTATATAAAAAAATTATACGGAAATTTTATAAGATGTAGAATATTTTCTTTATTTATTCAAAATTAAAATAATTAAGTACTTAACAATTAAATAAAAGTATTGGCCAAAATTTAAAAATATAAATATATAAATCTTACTTGAATAAATAAAGCTTTATATTTTAAAATTAATATAATAAGATTATTGAAATATTTGATATTTATTACTTTTATTGTATAAATTAGAATCTATTTATTTAATTTCTTATTCGTATGATGAAGTAAAGAATTCTCAAAGTTGTGACTTTTAATTATGCAGGTAATAAACTTTATATAATAATAATAATTAAGATTTAATATTATGTTAATTATCTAATTAAGAAAAAACTTCAGGCAATTAAACATTTTACAAATTTAATTTATACCATTATAATTTTTAAACATATTATATCTTCATCATTACATGTTTTATTGCTTATTTTAAACACATTAAGTGTCATATATAATATTTAGGAAAATACTTATATTGTGATATAATCTCTGAAATATTTTAAATTGTTTAGAAACATATATATATTATTTTAGTGATAATTCAAACTGTAAAATATTTTATAAATTTTTGTTCTTCTTCTATTTTAAATTAAATAGTTTTTAATTTAAAAATTTAAAAATAGCAATAATAAAATATTTTTTAAATAAAATATTATTTTTTCAAAATCTATAAAAATATATATAAATTATAAATAGAAATGTTTGTGAAAATCAAAAACTATAAATTTTAAATAAATAGCTTTTATTTACCTTTTATTACAATAGCAATATTTATTTTAAACCCAATTTAAACTTAATGTCCTCCAGGTTAAATTTAAAATTTACAGATAGGGAATTGTATAGACGTAGTATGTAAAGAAAGGGAGTTTTTCGACGCTTCAGCAAATTAGTGCTCTAAATGCGATTCTAAATGTTCAAAATGTGAAATATTTTCAGACTTTTGTCAAGAATGTGCTAAAGGTTATTATTTATAAGATAACAAATGCATTACAATTTGTGATATATAGAATCGCTTTATAAAATGTAATTAAGATTACACAAATTGTAAGTGCTTGCAGTGTGATAAAGCATGTAATAGATGTTTTGGTGAATAGAACAATCAATGCTTAACATGTTCAATTGGATATTATTATAATAGAATAACTAGAACTTGCAGTAAAGAATGTAATTTAGGATTTTCATTAATAAATGGACAATGTAATCCTTGTAAAAATAATTGCCTGACATGCTCTTTACAAAATGGAGATGAGAGTTGTATTTCTTGTAAAAAAAACACATTTTTAAACTCTGATAATCAAAGCTGTGAAATCGAATGTCCTGTTGGATTTTTTAAGTAAGTATCTATCTGTACTTAATGTTCTTTGGGGTGTTCTTTGTGTTATAAATTAAGTACAGGGGAACTCAAATGTGCTTAATGTATGGAAAACACAAGCTACTATTTGCATGTAGAAAACTAAGTTTGCCAATCCAGATAATGTCCTTCTGGATTTGCACTGTCTATTATAAAAAATAGAGGAAAATGTATACCTTGTCATCCTTTGTGTAAAGAATGTTCAGCTAATAATAATGGAATTACAGGAAAAGGAGATTGTACACAATGTCAAAAAGGATATTTTTTAATTAATGGAATTGGGCCTAGCGAATGTGGAAATTCTTGTCCAGATGGAAGTTATAGAGAAAATTAAGATTGTTTATCTTGTAATTTGGCAGTGTGTAGATAGTGTTTTGGAAATGCAAATAATTAATGCATTTTGTGCAATACTTAAAGCTATTTTTAATATATGAATACCTGTTAAATTGTATGTCCAAGATTAACTTATTCTAATCCTGAAAGTAAATATATGTATATTAGATATTTTTTTTAATATAAATTTTAAAATATTATATATGTAAGCTAAGCAATGTGAATATTGTCCTGAAGAATGTAATAAATGTGCTTTTGATTAAAGTTAAAGTAATCTAGTTTAATGCACTTCTTGTATTCCAGGAAGATACTTGTTTAATAAATAATGCGTTCCTAGGTGTCCATCAGAATATTATGCAGATGACGACTAAGGAACTTGTGAAAAATGTATATTTCCTTGTAAAGAATGTCTTAATTAAAATGAATGCTTGAATTGCTAATAAGGATATATTTTCTAGAAAATAATATAATATTAAGGACAATTAAGTGTTCAATAAAGATGTGTAGTTAATTGTAATGATGGATTTTATAGAGAAAGCGATAATACTTGTTAGTTATGCGATTAAGATTGTTCTACATGTAGTGGAGGACATAGAAAAGGTATTTTTTTGTTTTTTAAATAATTTTATTAATAATAATGAAGATTGCATATTATGTGCAAAATTTAATGATTTTAATATGCTTTTTAAAAAAGACAATTTATGTGAATAATTTTGTTAAATAGGTTGTTTTTTTAAAAAAAATTATATCAAATGTAAAAAAATAAAGGTGATTACCCAAATAGACTAAATCAATAATGTTAAAGATGTGCATCTGAATGTACTGAATGTTTCGAAGGTACAAACAAAGAATGCTATAAATGTTAAAAGTAATATTTTCTAGAGTACTTTTCGTCTGAATGTAAAACCTACTGTTCTACTGAAGGATCGTATACAGATTTATAAACTTAAAAATGCTAATTATGCAAAAATGGTTGTAAGGCTTGCCTTTCAGAATCATTTAATTCTTGTCAATCATGTCTATAAGGCTTTTATTTACTTGAATAATATTAAATATGCGTTTCATGTCCTTAATAATGTGAAGAATGTAAAGATAAAAGTACATGTATTTCATGTAAAAAAGGTTATTTCTTATATGGAACTTCATGTGCAATATCATGTCCCACAATAGGTTTTTATACAGATTTTGCCTAAAATAAATGTCTAAAATGCCATTATTCGTGTTTGGAATGTTTCGGTTTTTCCGAAAAAGAATGCATATCCTGTACTGAAGGACTTTATTTAGATATAAAGGAATATAAGTGTTTAAAATGCAATTCAGCATGTTCAGAATGTTTTGGCTCTTCCGAATCCGAATGTTCTGAATGTGAAAAGAACTATTATATGGACAAAAATGGTAAATGTATATCATAATGTTAAAATGACTAGGGAATATTTCCTTTTAACGGAGAATGCATAACATGTTTTGCTTATTGCGAAAACTGTTCAGGATAAACATATGACTCATGCATTTCTTGCAAAGAAAACTATATACTTTTATTAGATAAGTGCTTATTGGCATAAGACGATGATTAATTTTGTGATGAAGGATTTTATTTTCATAAAACATTAAAAAAATGTTAAATTTGTCACAAAAATTGTTCCCTATGTTTTGGAGAATCAAAAAACGAATGTCTAAAGTGTAATTCTTCATATTTTTTTCATCCTAAAATTTTCTCTTGTTAAGAAAAATGCTAAGAAGGCTATTTTGAGCTACCCTATGATCCAAATCAAACTAATTCAAGTAGAATGTGCTAGATTTGTACAATTAGTTGTCTTTCTGGATGTGTTTCAGGCTTATTTTTTTATTAGGGATTGTGTTTAGAAGGTGGATGTCCTTTTGGGACTATAAGAGAAAATGATTAGTCTTTTATTTGCTAAAATGATCCTCTACCTTAAATAAAATTCGTGTAAATTTTAAACAATAAAGTTAATAATTAACGATAAAGTGTTAGATTTTAATTACATGTACATTCTTTAAATTAATTTAATATCATTTGGGAATTAAAGGATTCAAACGGGAATAATATTAGTAGTTTATTTGAAGATATTTTAAACGAAAGAAATTAATTTATTATTATTCCACAATAAAGACTAAATTCAGGTAAAGATTTTATTATTTAAGCAACATTAAAGGATATTTTGAATCAACAAGTTAGTATTTTTTAATAGTTTGGGATTTAAAATGAAATTAAAAAAGGAAATATTTAAATTAATTTTGAAAATTTGGATAATATTTTATATGTAAAGTTAAAAATGGAGGGATTTTCTTATGAAGGAAACACACTTAAATATGACTTTTATGTACTTTTAGAAGAAAATGAAGTTTTTTTTTATGAATAAGTAAAAGAATATGATGAATATGAAAATTTATATAGATTCTGCATTCTAAAGTATGCATTTTTAGGGACTAAAATACAATTTATAGTTAAAATATATAATAAGGAAGATATCGTATTATAAAAAATAGATATTGATAAAATTTAAGACCAAGAATAAAATAGCAGAAAATATTATTTGGAAGAAAAAGGCTTTTCAATTGAAAAATATGAAGAGAAAATTTATAATTAAATAACAGATATATATGATTTGTAAGCTATAGTATTTTTCTTTTCGGAATTTCTATCAAAAAAAATCGAGAAAACATAAAAAAATGAATAATTAAATACACAAAGAAAATATTTTTATGAAATGTATATGGCCATAAATGATAAATAATTAGAATGTTCAAGCAAAATACACTGTTTATCTTAAGGAAATTGTTCATTGAATTCTTCCGAAGATTCCACTTTGATAATTTGTGAATGCATTCAGGGTTTTGTGGGTGAAAATTGTCAATTTAATTCATTTGAAATGGATGTAGCTGGATAACATTTAAATACTATAGTTGAAAAAATGGAAGAATTTAAATTTTTGGATGATTAAGAAGGATTTTTAGGATTGGAAATTATAAAAGAAATATTGAAATTTTATATGATTATTGAAGAGTTTTAACTAAAAAAAATACTTGAAATATATGAATATATTGTGGGTAATTTTCAAGTTATTTTTAACAAGTAATAAATTTCTGATGATAACTTTTTGAATAAGATGACAAAAATAGTCTCTCAGTTTATTTTTTTGATTAAAAATAATAATAATATTTCCTCTTTTGAAAAACTCTACTTATAAAATAAATGTGTAAGATTATATAATTAGCTCTTTAATTCTTTTCTTTCTAATTTCGCTAATAGTTATACTGACCTATTTAATTAAATACCTTTAAAAACTTAATTTCAAAACCTTATTGCAAATTTTGATCTTTAATATTTATCAGAAAATGACGTTTTCAATATTTCGAAATACTTCTTATAGAATATTTCCTAAAGGTTTTCTTTTGAAACAAAAAATACTTAATTTTTAATTGACTTCTCACTTTTTAATAATTCTAGATCTTTAACATCTTTAATAACAACATGGAAATAAAATCCATTTGACGTTTATTAACTAAAAAATTAATCTATTTCTTATTTTGTAAGTTTATCAATATATTCAAATGACAGAAAACAGCAAATTTATTATACGAAAGAACCCATTATTATTATAATTCCAAAGAAAATACATTCTCCAATATTAAAAACATAATATAAAAACGATAAACCTTATACATGTATTTATTTTGATGAAAATGATTTAAAATTTAAACAAAATGGACTTTCTTTTTTATATGAAAACGTTACACATATCACTTGCTAAAGTGATTAATTATATAGTAATTATGGAGTGATTGTAAATAAAAATTTACTTGAGAAAAAACTTACTATTAGGGAAATATTTAGTTACACATCTTCTTATTTTATGAAAGAAGACAAAGAGTTTTTTGATTTTATTAACTTTTTGATTTAAAAGGAAGAAACGGTTATTTTAAATGAAAAAGAAATTGAAAAAATATCTTCTCCATAATTAATTGGGATTTTCTCAGTTTGCGTTTACATAGGTTTTATTTTTTTGATTATCTTCATTAGTAAATATATTGATAAAGTTAAAAAAAATGCGTCTTTTACTGAAATCGATACATATTGGTTTATCCATCCTATTTATTCAATTTTTTATGGACCAACTTCATTCATATTTCCCAGAACCTAAAGAATTGCCAATTATTGTTAATAAATAATCAGTATTTTAATGTTTAACGCTATTTTTGTGAAATCTTTACCAGTTTAAAAAGATGTATTCAATGTTTCTTTTGAAAACGGAGTTTACTCATGGCTTTGTACTTGTTTTTTTATGTATTTTACTGTAGGGATTGTGAACTTTATAAAGATTTCTTGGTTCTTTAAATAAACATGGTTATAAGATAATAGTTAAATATATGTAGATACAATCTAAATGTTAATAAAACTTACAAACATATTTGATTTGATTAATTTTGGGATTATAGGCTTATTTTAACTCGCCATGATTATTGTTAATGTTGTTATTTTGTTAAAAGAATAAAATATTTCATAGATATATGTCGCTTCTATTTTTGCAGCTTGGATTGTTGATTTAATTACTGATTTTGTTAGTGTAGCATTTTTTTGTGTTTTTAAAATTTTCGATAAATCCTAGCTTGGATTTGTAACTAAGATTTTTTGTTTAAGAGGATTTTATTACCCTTTTTTAACTTTTTAGGGCGTAGAAGATAAAGTTGACAAGTATTTAGCTTATGGAGACCTTGATGTTGATAAAGATGATGACAAAGACGAAAATAATGAAAAATATAAATAGTTTTAAACTAATATATAAGCATAGAATTCGCCTGATAGATTAGCAGCTATTTAATTTGAAAATATTGCTAATTAAATTAAAGGAGAGTGGAATTGAAAAATTATAAATAGATTTATAGGATTTTATGTTTTTACAAAATTAGAAATGTATAAATTTTTTAAATATTTTTTATTTTCTGTTACTAATTATATTTATTTTTATTCAAAATTTAATTTATCATAGATTTAATAATTAATTCTGTATTAAATAAAATACTAAGTAATTATAAATATATAAAGATAATATTTTTTTAAATAATTAAAATATATTTAATTTACTATTTATTAAACTGACTAATCGTAAGTCAATAATATATTTTTATAAACTATAAATAAATTTTATAAAATAGGCATTTTATTTTACGTAGTTATTATTAATATAATAGAATTTAAATTATTGATAATACTTTATTTTAATTTTTTTTTTTTTTCATAACAAAATTTTAAATTTTTTCATTAATAATGTTTTTAATATAAAATTTTAAATAAATTTATAAAAATACATTAAAAAAATATAATACTTGTAAACTTATATTATAAAAATATAATTATTGATTCTTAATATATTACTTGCTCATTAGTTTTTATTTTTTCTGTATTTTCTTAAAAACATAATCAAAAAATAAAAAAGGAGATTAAAGTTAAATAACGAACATTTTATTTAGAAAAAATTTGTACAAAAGTAATAAGCATTTATTAAAAAATTATGAAATGAAAAAAAAAACTTGAAAAATTTTTCAATATATTTTTAAATAAATATGTTTTAAAAACTAAACAAATATATACAAAACTTTAAATAAATAAAACTTTAAATGGACAAAATAAATAACTTAGAAAATAATTTTTATTGTTTGCGCGGCAGGCTTAGTTTTAAATTATAGTGTTTTTTACAATTTTTAAATATAATATTTATTTTTAATCTCTTATTAATAAAAATACATATTTTTAGTTTTAAAAAAATTAAAAATAATAATAAAAAAAGTAGTTATTGAAAATACTTTTTGTAAAGAATTTGATAAAAAAGCAAGATTTTTAGTAATATACTAAGATTTTAATTTGCATTGAAAATGAGTGTCAGATGAAACGAGACTTATATTTATATAAATTTAATATAATTTTTTTGATTACTTTTTTTTGTTCTATAATACCAAAATTAATTCCAATTATTTTAGAGACATTATATAAATCTTTTTTAGTATAAATTTATATAAACATATTTTAATTTTGAATTTTATTATTTTAGATTTCACTTTGTAAGATTTTAACATTAACAACTTTTACATATTTAAATTTAATTTATTTGTTTATTAACATTTTAAAAATGAGTTTTATATTTTTTATATTTTAGACTATATTATATTTTAAAAATTTTATTTTTTAAATAAATTTTAGATTTTTTATTTATTAAAATATTTTATTTATTTTTATATTAACCGAATTTTATAAATGAAATGATTATTTAATATGGATCAAAAATTTAAAAAAAAGTAATTCAGATTAGTTTATTTTGAAAAAACTCAGTCCTTTACTGAAAAAAGTTATTTAATAATTTTCTCTCGATATATTGTAATTTTTATAGGTAATTTTATAACATTTATAAGGATTTTTATTATAAATTTTATATAAAACGTAAATAAAGAAAACTTTCTTGAATATCAACTACATATCTTAATCTTCTTTGTTTTAGCTTTTTTATCTCGTTTTCATATATAGTCTTTATATTTTTTTTATTTTATATATAATTATTTATTGCAAGGTTTATTTGATAATGCTTATATCCTTCGATTATAAACTAAAAACTAAATGTATGCACGCAATTCATCTATGCTACAAACTAATTTAGTCTTTTATAAACTAAATCTCTTATTATTGTTCTTATTATTTTCGAATCTTTTATTGACAACCGGAATAAGTATAGTTTTCTAATTTATAGTATATTCTGTCGTAATAAATAAACTATTTTTTTATTTTTATTTATCGACCTTTTTAATAAATGTCCTTTACAAGCAAATTAGATAAAATGATCTTCATAATAGCCTTCATATATATTTTACTATATTATTTTAACTTTCTAGTTTTTGTCAATAATATAAAAATAATTTAAAAATTTTTGATAATTTCAGATTAAAAATTCTAAAAATGATTGCATTTGAAAAACCTCAAAATATATATTTAATTATTATTGTTTTTATGTATTATTTGTATTAATCAAAAAAAAAAAAATGATTGCAATTTTTTATTCGAATTTAAAAATAAGAATAAAATAATATAATATTATATAAAAGATTATTTATTAATATATATTTTTTGTAAATTTTATTTGTGAATAATTAATAAATAATTAAAAAATATAAACTTTAAATATATTTTAAATTAATTTCGTGATTTAATATATTAAGATATAATATTTTATTGCATTATTGATATTACTAATTAAAGATATAATTATTTAATTATTTACGAATTTAAAAATACAGTTTTTAGATATTTTTATTTAATTAAATTTATCATAATCATAAGATGAAATGTTTTTTGTATTAAAAATTAAAAAAAAATATATTTTGTTATATGTACTAATTAATTATGTTTAAAAAATTATATTTAATGCATTTTAATTAAATTTAACAATATACAATTGTTAAAAATAACTTAAAATAATTATTATTTATTTAAAGATAAAAAATAATTAAAAATAAGATTTATTAATATTAAAAATATATGTTTGTTTATATATATTAATAAAAAAATAAACATACAAATATATAAATAAAATAATTTCTAAATTTAAAAAAAAAAAAAATTAAATTATTGTATATAATTTATTACTTATTAAAAATTATTTATTAATAATTCATTAAAAATTAATATTTATTATTTATTTTATATTATTTAATATTTATTATTTTTTATTATTTATTTATAATTTTTTATTTATAATTTATTATTTATAAATTATAATTTTTTATTTAAAATTTATTATTTATTAATATTTTTTTATTATTTATTTTTTATTATTTATTTTTATTAATTTATTATTTTTTATTATTTATTATTAAGAATTTTTCAAATATTCCTTAATTAATATAAATATTTATAAAAATTTAAAGTAAAATGATGGATTATAATATTATATCGAAAAAATCACAATAAATATCGCAATATATATAAATATTATTACAATAAATTATAAAAAAAAAATATTTGATAATATTTTTTTTTTAAGATTTTAAATAATTAATAAAAATAAATTTAATATTAACTTTTAGAATGAATATAATTAATGAAGGATATGATATATTTTAGTTTATAAAATATAAATGACTACTTTTTTTAAAAAAAAGGAGTTTAATTTGTATAATTTGATTTAAATTTACCGTTTTCATTAATACTATAAAAATAAAAATGCTTTCGAAAATTTTTTAAAAAGGCAATTTTTCATTTTCTCTTGGTTTTTTTAAATTATTGAGTATTTAAAAAAATACATTAAATAATTATATTAAATATTATAGATTTTTTTAACTTATTGTTATTAATTTAATTTTACTAAATAGTTTTTTATTAAATTAATTACATTTATTTTTATAATTTATATAAAATATTAACATTTTTTTACTTATAGAATTTATAAGTTAAGCTATTTATACTTTTCTTGTAAAAAATTATAAAAAATATGGATAGCTTAAATAATTTATAAACTTCTTTAAGTTATTTATAATTTTAAATATTCTTACTATTATTTTAGTAATCCCTTTTTTTATTTAATATTATAAAAAACAGTTTTAAATTTCAAAATTTTACATTTTTAAAAAAATATAAAAAATAATTATTTTTTAACAAAAAACTATTTTTAGTAAATTTTAAAATAATTTTTAATAAATTACTAAATTTACACTAATAAAGACAAAATTAATAACATTATTAAAATAACTCAAAAAAAGGGCAATACAACAAATATTAAAATGCTTAAACCACATAATCCTCCTAAAACTTTTAATTTTAAATTTCTATACTTAAGTATTCTTGCTAAATCATTTGACTAACTCAATAATAATTCTGAAGTTTGATTTAAATTTTAGGCTTTACTTTCCAAATTTTCTAAATTAATATTATTTTCTATGGCAACTTAAATATTTTATTTAACACTTTCCTCTAAACTTTAAATAGTTGAAGTAGTTTTTTTTAAATTTTCTATTTTGGATAAATCATTATATTTTATTATTTATTCATTCATAGTTGCTTTTGCATGAAATTTTAAGGTAGTATCATCTTCATTTCCGTAATTTTTTATCTTTTCTAAATGGTTTTATAATACTTAAATCATACTATATGCATATCCTTCAGGATAACTATCATTTGAAAGTACTAAATAAATTATATTTTAATTATCTATTTTACAGTACCAAGATCCATATGTTGTGTTTATTTTTTAATGTTCTTCTTATTTTAATTATAAATTTTCTACTTCTTTTATTATTTTAAAACATTCATGTTAATATACTGATTCCATGTTCTTTTCATTAGTTATTGCATAAATTAATTTTTCCTAATGGATTTTACAAAATGCAAAATATTTTAAGTTTATCATTCTTTTTTTATTTATTTATTTTTTTATTTTATTATAATAATTATATATTTTATATTTATTTTTAAATAATATTTTTTATATTTATAAGATTAGATATTATATTTTTTTTATTTAATTATTTTTTTCTATTTTATAACTTTAATTATGGAAAATTTTAAAATAATAAACCTAACTAAAATTTAATAAAAAATATTATTTAATTAAATATTTAAAATTAAATTTATTTTATAAAAAATAAATCATAATAAATATTTTTTTGCTTTAGTAATTTTCATAAAGACTTCTTCAATAGTAGAATGCGATAATCCCCAATCTTTAATAATATTCTTAAGATTATAAATGGACTTATCAGTTGCTTCGTTTTCCATAATTTTAAAGAAATTACCCAATTCATTCAAATGAATAACAGGTACACAAGCAATAATATTTCCTCCTTTTTCATCTAAAATTTTGCAAGATGGAATAGCTTACTTAATGGCAATCCTAGCATAATCAACATTTTATTAATCTGTAACTAAATTAAGCCTATATCCATCACTATAATGATTTTTTAAATACAAAGGTGTCCCTAATATAATAATATGTTTAAATTATATGTAATATGCATAAATACCTATGCATTTTAGTTCTCCTCCTGCGACAACAACAATTCGATCTGCTAAAACTTCAGCTTCTTCCATTGCATGAGTAGTAAGAACTACTACTTTGTCTTTTTTTAAATTTCGTATCATTTCCCATATTTCTCTTCTTGTCTTTGGATCCATACCAGTAGTAGGTTCGTCCATGAATATTATTTTTGGATTCCCTATTGCTGATATTGCCAAAGAAACCCTTCTTTTCATTCCTCCAGAATATGTTCCTACTTATGCTCTCATTACATTTAATAAACTTACTTATTATAGACTATTCTTTATTTATGTTTATACTTGATTTTAAGGAACTCCTTTTAATAAACTAAATAAATATAAATGCTCTTCAGCTGTTAATTCATCCCATAATATATCAAATTATGGACATACCCCCATTATACTTTATATTTCTTTCATTTCCGTATTTATATCATATCCCATCATTTCTGCTGTTCCTGATGTAGGGGATAAAAGACCAGTTAATATATTTATTAATGTACTTTTTCCTGCTCCATTATGCCCTAATATTGCTAATAGTTCCCCTCCTTCTATCTATTTTTTTATTATATAAAATTTGTTTATTATTAATACTTCTAGATAAATTTTATTCAAAGCTACTTTATCCTTACTTGTTTTTATTCCAAAAGGATATTTATGGTAAGTTTTTCCCATCTTTATGATTCTTATACCTTTTGTTTCTTTATAAATTTATAACATTAATTTAGTTATTTTATATGGAAAAAACCTGCTTTTCCATTTAAATTAGCCTTAACTCTTCTTTTTTCTCTTTTTACTGTATTTGCTAAACCCATATCAGTATAATCATATTATTTTTGTTTTTTTTTACATCATTATCAAGTTTGATTTTTTATTTTAGTACTTACCTTTTTTTAAATCCTAGGACATTATACCAATATTCAGGTGAAATAAAAAATAAAGGTTATTCTGTAGTACCCCTATTCTAATTAAAAATAATACATAATTAAATAAAAAAATGCTAATTTATTTTACATTAGGAAATACATGATCAGAATAAACAGAAAGCCAAAAATATATGCAAATAGTTAAAAATAAATGAAAAAAACTTTGAAAAGTAGAAGGACATTCATAACTAGATTCTTTAGGAAGAGTAAATTTGCCTGCTATAGGTTCAAATAAATCTTAATAAGTATACTCTTTCCCATCTATCCATCTAAATTGATTTTTTTTTTTAATAAATAAATAAAAATTGGTACCTACTTTCTTAAACCGAATAATGCTTTCCACTTTTAAATGCAATGTCTCCGAATATTTTAGAATAATGATAAGCTGGATATGTAATAAATGCATTTTTAAGGAAAATAATAAAAAAATCTGCATCTTCCCTATACAAATAATATACAAAGAAATTATTTGTCAAAAAAAATTCTAAAACAATCGACATTAATAAAAATCCATAAGCTACTGAATATCTTTGTATTTTAATATAATATTTAAAAAGATAAACAAATTAAAAAACCCATTCGCAGTATCAGTGCATATATTTGTTATTAAAAAACTTATTTAAGTAATACTTAATGAGAATATCCATAAAAATGCAAACATTATAAGAAATGGTGTTTTTATAAATATATCAAATCTAAATAGTATACCTGAGCATACTTATATAAAACAAGTAATTCCATTTAATATTCCTCCTGTAATATTCCAACTTAGCCAATAACTAAAATGACTCATTCCCATAACCATAATTCCTTTTTTAAATAGTATATAAAAAAAAAAGAAATTACCATGTCTTAACTTTTTTTATTTTTCTCTCAAAATTTCATTAATAAGTATAATAAAATTAATCATAATTGGTATAAAAAAATAAAAAGCACCATTAGTAGTAACAACATCATATCCAGTTGTAAATCTTAAAAAAACAATAAAAAATAGTTAAATTAATAAAATATACCTATTATACGCAAAAGGAAAATCCTGGGCAACATTTTCAATTCTTTCTTTAAAATCTATATCTAATATACTCTAATTATTCTAATTTTCTAAATCCAAAATCTAAGAGGCAACTTGAATATCATATTTACTAAAAAAGTCAATAATTGCATTATCAATAGAAGTTTTTAATCTTAACAAAACCCAGTCTTTTTGAAGATTTTTACCAAATCCGCTCAAATAAGGCGACCTATAAAAAAGCGTCCAATTATAAAATATTGTATACATAACTACTTTTTTATTATAAGGGGGCATTTAATTACTTTAACAAGGGATAGAAATTTAATCATTGATGATAGACCATTTACTTGTACAAAATACTACGCCAATTTAAGTCATATTAGGGTTAGTGTGAATAAAATTTACAAACTAATTAGAATTAGTTTGGATATTTTTATCTGTTAATTATCTTATGTCTTTTTCAAGTTCTAAATCATTTACATATGCCACATAGTCTAATACATAATCTATCCATTTTTCTCTATTTCCTATTATACCATATCCTAATGTTATACATTAGTTTGTTGAATTATTAATTGGGTTTATACATTTTGGAATTTTTCCTATTTATGCTATTTCATTCTCTATTAACGTTACTTTGTTTAAATTATCTGCAAGATTTTACTAAAAAAATAATAAAATACATATTAGAAGGGGAGCTGATAATTAAAATATTGTTGTTTTAGGGTTTCTTTTCAATATCAAATAGTTCTTTTATAATAATAAAGAACTGTGAAGAAATATTTTGCTAAAACCTTTAATTTATTAGATATTTTGGGAGGATTTCAAAATAAATTTTTCGTCTTCAATTTAAATTACTTCAGCAATTGAAGGATTAATTGATTCAAATCTTCTCACTTTTTTTTGTTTTTTGTTTATTATTGTCTAAAATATATTTTACTAATTTTAGATTTATATAAAAAAAATTTTTTTTATAATTATTTCTATATATTAAAATAAATTTTTATTTAACTTTTAATATTCAATTCAATAATAATTTATTATTTAAAAAATAATACTTTTATTTTTAAATTTAAAAAAATAATAAAAATTAAACATTAGAATAAAATGAATAGTAAATTAGAAATATATTAAAATAAAGAATATGAATTATTATAATTAAATTAAGAACTAGATAAAAAAAGATAATTAATATAGCAAAATATAGTAATATTAAAAGTTTAACAAATATAACATATATTTTTGTTATAAACAATAAAAAGACAAGAAAACAAAATGAATAAAAATAGACAAACCAAATATAAAATGAGGAGATTTAAGAATCTGATGAACAATAAAATTCAGACGAAGACATATATGCGAATTAAAATAAAGATATTATTGATAAAATATAAGAAATAAAAATAAAAAATGAAAATGAATAAGTATAAAAAATAAATTTATTAAAGCAAGTTTAAACAGATTAAGGTAATATTTTAACCAAATTAAATATTATATATTTGAAAAAAAAAGATGAATTAATAGAATAAGAAAAACAGGATATTATAAAATTAGAAAGCCAATCTGATGTATTAAATGATGCTTTAGTAAATATAGAAAACTAAATTAAAGATTTTGAAAGTAAAGGAAAATATTTGACTGAAAACTAAAAACTTTAAGTAGAAGAAATATAAAAAGTAACAGAAAAATATGAATAAATAAAGTTAGTATCTAAGGACTTAAAATAAAAAAAAGAAATGTTAGAAAGAGAAAATATGATATTTTAAAAAGTCGATTAATTAATTAATTTAAGTTTTTTTTTATTTTAATTTTATTAAAAAAATAGGATATTTAAGAATAAATAGAAAATCATTAAAAAATTGAATAAAATTTTTTAAATAAAGATAAAAAGTATTTTTTTTAGTTTTCATTAAAATAAAAATTCAAAAAGAATCCAAAAACTTTAAGAAGAATTAGAAAGCATTAAAATAAATCAGAAAGAAAAATCAATAAATTAAAAAGAAAAATAAGAAGATTTAAAAAATAAAATGATTAATTAAATTTAGAGAATAAAAGACTTGATAGATAAAAATAAGAACTAATTTAAGCATTCAAAAAATAATAAAAATTAATTGAGCTTTTAAAAAAATAAAAAACTCATTTAGAAGTCGTTAGAACCTTAAATCTTACGGAAGAAGAATATATTAAAGCAGTTGATATTGGTGAAAAATTATGAAAGAGAATAATTTTCCTTATTAATATTATTATCATTACATAATTATTAGTTTTATTTATTATATTATATTTTATTAAATATAATAATCTTTTATTAAATTATTTTATTTATAAAAAAAAAAAAAATTTATAATTTAAATTACAGAAGAATATAAAAAATAAACTAATTATAATAAAAATATAAACGAAATCTAATATATTTCGAATAAAAAGTCAAATAAACTAGAATTCATGCTCTATAATAGATTTAAAAAAGCATTATGAGAAATAAATTAATCAACTTTAATAAATTTAATTATATTAGAATTTTTATATTTGTTAATAATTAATATAAGAAAATTTAAAATAAAAATAAATAATTTAATATTTAGAACTTCAACTTTCAGTTAACTTATAATTATCACATTCAAACAAATTATTATTTCAATAATAACTACTATTATTTTAAGAAAGTAAATCAAATTTTCATTATATTTTATTTAAAAAAAACAAATTATTAATAAAAAAAGCTTTAAAAATAAAATAAATTAATATATATAAAAAATTAATGTTTAAACATGTCCAAATAAACTAATTTCATATATAAGAGTCAATTTAATAAGCAAATCATCAAAATAAAATAACCTTAAAATCATTAAGAAATCAACTAAAACAAATAAAATTAATCTTTAGAAAAAAAAAATCAAAACAAAATCAAAAAAAATCTAAAATAAAATTTTTAAAACGGCGTTTAAAAAATTAATTATTCGTACGAAAGTAATAATAATTAGTTGATTTCTTTATTTATAATTTGATAACTTATCAGTAATAAACAGTAATGATTAAATCCAAATATAAATTATATTTCAATTCAGCAATTTAAACAAAATGATACAGGTTAAAATTTTACATCAAAACCTGATTTTGGTTTAATTACTTTTTTTTTTAATAAATATGAAATCAAGTAAATTTTATTATATTATATAAAAATATATACAATAAAAAAAAAAAAATTGAAAGTTTTATAATTATAATAAATATATATAATATTTTCTAGGAAATTAATTTAAAAAGCTGTTTCAAATTTATCTAATACTACTTTTAGTAATTTTTACGATTCTATCTAATTAATACTTTAATCATCTTATTTTTTTTTAATTAACTTATAAATTAAAAAATATTCTGACTGCAATAGTTAATATTGATCATAACCTAGAAATTACTGAAACTTTTTAAAATATAGTTAAAAAAATTTTTCAATTATTATAATACAATAGAGTTTCCATTTATGGACTAAAAATTGCAAAAGGAACTCCCGCTATAAGAATTTCTTTTAGGTAATGTATAGCAAGATTTTTCGCTAATTCTTTGAAGCCCTTAAATATTTTGATGCTTTGAAAAATATTAGAAGATTTAACTCTTAGATTCTTAGATTGATAAATAAAATAATTATAAAACTAAAAGGCTTTATGTGTTATTGCTATTTATTAATCTTATGGTCATCTGTTAAGTTTTTTATAGTAAAATATAGATATACCATAATTTTATTATTAAAAAAAACTGTAATTTAAGCTATAAACAAGAATAATGGATTTTTTACAAAATATAATCAAGGTTGTTTGATAATTGTGGCAGCTCATTCATTAAATATATTGATAAATAGTATTTCTAATAATGAAAAACATCTAAGTTAAATTGCGACTAAAAATAGTTAAATATTTATATTAAATTAAGTAAATATAATTAATTATAAGAGTTTTTGTTAAAATCAAAGAAAATAAATCCAATTTATTGGAATCAAAAATTTTAAACTTTATTTATTAAAAGAATCTACCTAAACTATTTTTACTTAAGATTATGAAAAAATTGAATTTGATCTTAATAGTAGAGTTGCTGGGGTTTAGGTATTATTACTAGAAATGATTAAATGATTTAAAATTTATATTAGCTTCAATTAAATTATTGATATAAAGAATAGTATGCCATTTTACATTCAAATTATTTGGGATAATTATAAAAACCAAGAAAAAATATTAGAAATTATTGAAGTTATTAACAATAATGGAATCAATATCGAAAGTATTAAAATAATTAATTTTAAACTTAAAAGTTCTTTGGAAAAAATTGGGGATATTATTAATAAAAAATTATTACTTTTATTAAAAAAATAATATGGTTTTTATAAAAAAATGAGAATTTCTAATAAAATACATTAAAATCTATATTTTTATAATATAAACATTATATATATTTATTAATTATTAATTTATTCTTAAAATAAAATATATTTATATTTATTATAAATTATTTTACAATATATTTATATGAATATATTTAATTTTAATTTTAAATTTGTAATATAATAAAAAATAAAAATTCATTTAAATATTAAATAATAATATAAAATAAATTATTAATAAAAATTTCAATAATAAATTTCAAAATTAAAAACTTTATATAATTATAAAACAATATTTTATAAAATTTGAATAACATAATATATTTTAAAGAATAAAGAAAATTCAAAACAAAAAAAATATGAAATATGTTATAAATAAAATAAAAATAAAATATAATTTTAGATTAAAGGAAACAATTATAAAAAATATTTTATAAGTATTTATTATAAAAAAAAAATATAAAATATTTAATAATAATATAAAAAGATATATCTAAATATTAATACTTTTAATTAAATAGATTTTTATAAAAAAAATATATATATTAAAATAAATAGATATTAATAAAAAAATATTATAATCATTATTAGATAGAATTTATATTAAATTATTTATATAAAATAATTATATAAAAAATTAATATTAAAGATGATTATAGTTAATATTATTGATATTAATATTATTATATAATTATATTTTTATTATTATTATTATTATTATTATTATTATTATTATTATTATTATTATTATTATATTTATTATTTTTTATTATGAATATTAATATTTATATTTATAATATCTATATTTTGTTTATTGACTATTAATTGTTGTTGTAATAATCATGTTTTTTTTACTATTATTTTTTTATATTTTTTTTTATTTATATCTTGTTCTAAATATAAGTAAACAAAATAAATACATTGAAGAAATAATAAATACAAAAAATAAAAAATTGTATTTTTTATTATATAATTA
The DNA here is from genome assembly GCF_000220395.1 of Ichthyophthirius multifiliis. Lineage (NCBI taxonomy): Eukaryota > Ciliophora > Oligohymenophorea > Hymenostomatida > Ichthyophthirius > Ichthyophthirius multifiliis. Next base: position 163,376 of record NW_004085910.1, read on the forward strand.
TTATTTTTTTCCTTATTAGATTAAAAGAATAGATAATATATTTTAATTAGGGGAAAAAAAAATTATATTATTATATGTTTTAATTATTTGTTAATATATAATAATTAAATAAAAATATTATAATTATTATTATTAATATTATTATTATTATAAATATTTTTTTTTATATTATTAATATTATTATCATTATTATTATTATTTATATTATTTTTATTATTGTTATTATTATTATTTAATTTATTTTTATTATTATTATTAATGTTATTGAAAATATCAAAATATTTATTACAATTATTTTTATTATTATAAAATAATTTTAATCTTTACAAATATCTTTAAAATCAAAAAAAATATATAGTGTACTTATAAAATGCAAAAAAAATAAAAAATTGTATTATTATATATCTAATTATTATTATTTATCTTATTATATTTAAAGAATAGATAATAATTTTTAATTAAGGGAAAAAAAAAATATATATATTTTATATGTTAAATTAGATGTGAATATATAATAATTAAAAAAAAATAATATTATTATTATTAATTTTTTTATTATTTTTAATATTATATTATTATTATTATTATTATTATTAAGATTTTATTTTTATTATTATTAATATTATTTTATTTTTTATTCTTATAATTATTATTATTTTATATATTTTTTATTAATATTTAAATTTTTTTTTTTATATTTATATACTTTAATAATTTTATTTTATATTTATTATTAAGTTTATTTTTTTTTTATATTTTTTTATATTTTATGATATCATATCTTAATTTTTTTTTTTATATTATATTATTTATAATTAATTTTTTATATAAAATAATTTAATTTTTATTTTATTATTATTATTAATAAAATTATTAGATGTATTATTTCTTTTTTATTTTTACTGTTGAATATTTTATTAAAAAATAATTTTTAAGATTTTATTTTTTAAATTACGTACTTTTGCCACTTTTTTTATTTTCTTTTTTAAAATCAATTGCATATTAATAAAAAATATTTTAATATTAAATTTCTTATTATTTAATAATATAAGATAATTTTAATTAAATAAATATATAAAAAAATTACATGAAATTAAATTTTTATAAAAATAAAAATAATAATTAAAGACATCAATATAATATTTATTTACATAGATTTTATTACAATAAAAATAAATAATATACATATTATTTTCAATATTTTTTAATTTTTTTTTCTCAAAAAAGATAATATATTCAGATTTTTCTTTAGCATTTTTATTGTATAAAGAAAACTTTTTTTTATTATATAGAATAATGGACATTAACTTAAATATAACATTCAAATTTTAAAATAAGTATAAATATAATACAATATGCAAATTAGGAAATTTTATATTAATTTCTTTTTTAACAAAATTTATAAATAATTTATTGAAATTGAACAATTTTTAAATATATATTACTATTTATAAAGAAAAAATTCAATAAATAATTTTATACAAACATTTACCTTAAGTTTGATGTGTATTATATAATATAAAATTTATATTGTGAAAAAAATATGTGTGTTTTAACTGCAAATATAAATTGAAAATTAAAAATAATGAAATATTATCTTTATATTGAAAAAAATGGTTGACGTTTATATATGAGTTGCAAAAAATATTAATATGACTTTATTTAGGTATGTAAATAAAATTATAATGAATATGATCAAAATATATGTTTTTTTTTTATTACTAAAGTAATAATTATTTATATTTTTTATAATATTTTGGTTATTTTTAATTAAGATAATATCATATACAATGTATTCTTATTGATTAAGGCAAATTGAGAAAAATGTCTTTGATATAAATATAATTTGTTTGTAAAAAAATAACATCATAAATTTAAATTATAAAAATAATTTCTAAAAAAAAAGGCAAATGCCAAATTAATAAAAATAATTTAAAATAATTAAGAATAATAATAAATTTAAAAGTAGAAAAAACTCTAGAAATTAAATAAATTCTAATTTTATTTAAAAATTGTTTAAAATTATAATATATAATTAAGCTCTTATATTTCTTAATTTTTTATTGTTATTAAATTCATTAAAATATTAAAAAAAGTTAATTTTTTTTTAAAAACAAAGGCACTACGAGTATTTTTATTTTGTGTTAAATTTTTTATCAAAAAGATATAAATAAGGTTATTTCAAAAAATAGGGGATGAAATTGACTAAACTAATAATATTTATGGTATTCTTCTATTTTTCCTTTTTAATCGGTTTTTTAAAACTATTTATAATAATTTTTTTATAGTTATTTTTTAATTTATTATTTTACTCTTCAAAAAAATATTAAAATTTATATATCATCGGCAAAAAAGTTATGTAATGCTTACAAAAAAGATATAACAAATAAATCACTTTTTAGTGTTTATAAATGATATTTTTTTATCGTATTTTTGTATAACTTTTGTATTAGAATTATCTATTAATAATATTTTTAGGTTTTGTTTTATTCAATTTTCCTTTATCTCTTCAGGTTATTATATTTTAAAATTGCTTATATAATACCTGGCTTTAAAATATTATTAATTTTTATATTTATTTATTTGTTTAAAAATTATTAAAATATTAGAATTTTGTACATTTATATAGTAAAAATATATTTTCTTATATTAAAATTAAATATTTTATTGTTTTTAAGTTAAAATTTCTAATTTTATATTAATATTATTAATTTTTTAATAAAAACAAAAGTATTTCAATTCAAATTAATAAAGACAGTTAAATATTAAAAAATATAACTTTAAATAATAAAAATTATTATGTTGAAACATAAAATCATAATTTTAATAAGCAAGAAAAAATAATTGTAATTTAAATAAACAACTATTGTTTTAAAATTAATTATAGTAATAATAAAATATTTTATATTAAATATATTATTAATTAGTTGTCTTTTTTTAATTTCAAAAGAATTAATTAATTATAATACCACTAAAAATATTTATTTTTTTAATACTTTTTAACTGACTAATTGATTTGTAAATAATATTAATTTTTTTTTAATTATTATTATATAATTATATTGAATATTATTTTTAGTAAATCTATTAAAAATAATCATTTGATTTTTAAATAAATATATTTATTTTTTTATTAATTTACAATAAACATTCTTTTGAATTATTGGTAAAAAAATATATGAAATTTTCAACTATTTATATAAATCTTAAAAAATAAAATATAAAAATATTTACATTAAGTTTTTTAATTAAAATATAAATATTAAATAAATTAAAATTATTAAAAATAAAATAAAGATTTAAAATGAATAGCGAGAGCGATTTAAGCCAAAACTTATGTCTTAATTCAAATAATTTAAATAACTTATAATAAAAAAGTAAGGAAGATTAATTAAATAATAACTAAAAACAATAATTTGGAATCAAGATAGGATGTGCATTTAAAAGCATAAGTAATAGGAAAAAAAGTGAAGATTTTTAAATCAATGATAAAACTCAAAAAAATTTATTTTTAAATGAACTTGAAAATAACTAATTTTAATAACAAAACATTTTACAAAATTTTTAAGACGAAAAAAAAGAAAATACAGAATGTTATGAATTAAATCCAGGTATTTTTTTTTATATATTTAATAATAATTTGGTATAAATAAAAAAAACAGATAAATTTCCTTTATACAATAAAAAAGTTAATTATTATTAAGAGTTTTGGAAGATGTATTATAAGAATGAAGTTATGATTAAAAAGTTAAAAGAATATTAAGATGAACTTTTACAAATAAAAGAAAAAGCAGATAATTTAGAAGTAATTTTTTTGTTTATCTAAAATAATGATATTTAGTTAAAAAAGCAAATCAAATATTTCAGAATAATAAACTAAATGAATAAAATTATAAAAACTAAATTTCAATTTTAAAATTAAATAAAAAATATAAAATAAAAAGATATAAATACAAATTTTAATAAAACTTAAAAATTCATTTTATCTTTATTTATATTTTAAATTTAATTCTATATTTAATTTTACATTTTCTAATATAATTTATATATATAATATACTATTAAAAGGAAGCTTTAATCTAAAATGATGAAGACGAAATATCAGAAGATTAATATCAAGAATAATAAGAATAATAGTAATAATAATAATAACAATAAGAGCAATTTTAGTAATAAAGTTAATAATTTTAGTAAAACGATTCATAATTAAATAGTAATTCATAAAAGAATAAGAAAAAAGTACGAAGATGTGCTTCGGATATTTAAAAAGATTTTTAAGTTAAAATAAAAACTATTATATATATTTTAATTTATTATAATATAATCTGCTAAAAATTATATTTTCATATATAAATTAGTGTCCTTATGATAATTGTAATAAAAAATATGGAAGTGATATTTCCTTAAATTTACATATTAAGCTTAAACACAATGGAGGGAATAAAACTGATAGAGATAAGTTAGCTGTAATTATTAATATTTATATAAAAGTATTTTTAAAAACTTAAATTAGAAATAAATTTTTCTAGCAACTAATAAAGGAGAATAAATTCCTGAAGTAAATATAAATTTACCTCCTGGGTTTTTTAATGTAATATTGTTTAAATTTTATATCTAATTTATTAATACTAAATTGTAAAAAGCAAATTAAAAATCTTAGTTTTGTTAATAATATAATGAAAATTCCTCAAAATAGCAATAAAAAGTCTGTCGAAAAATTTTGATATTATCAATAAAGATTTTAAAAAAATAATTAAAAAAGGTTAGGTAAAATAAATTGCTTTATAAAAATAAATTTATAATTTAATAAAAATATTATTTAATTGTTTCATTTTAATAAAACACTTTTTATTTTAAAAATTTTAAAAAAGTATTAAAATCAAGAATGTTAATAAATAATACTATTATATTTCAAATTTATAAAATAAATATTATAATTAAGTTAATTTAAATTAATATATAAACCAAATATTTTATTCAATATTGTAATTATTAAAATAAGAGATTATTTATAAGTAAAATAATTATAAATATTTAGTTAAAATTCTTAATGAGCAAAAAGAATGTGTTTTATTTTTTGTTAAAGATTGCTTATTTTTATCATTATATATTTTTATTAAAATAACTAAATAACTAACAGTTATTAATATTATAAATTAATTCATTTAATATACACTATATTTTATTAATAAAGTAGATTTTAAAAGATTTAAAGAAACAATTTTATGTATTAATAAAAAAATAATGAGATTTATTTGATATAAAAAAGTATGTTTACACATTTTATACATTTAAATTGTTTATTTATATTTAAAATAAATAAAAAGATATGTATTTATTTCTATTTTTAAATTTTAAAACATTACCAATAATAAAAAAATAATTAATAATTTTTTTAAACAAAAAACAAAAAAAACATGAAAACAATATTAATATTATTAGTTTTATATATAGCAAAATCTTTATAATAAGAAACATCTAAAAATAGATGTTTCGAACATTTAAAATTATCATCTACAGAAATAAATATAATTAACTAAATAAAAGATTAAATTACTAAAAATTATAAATTTTCTACTGATTGTTTAGAAATATTAGTATAAAGAGGTTTTTACAAATCAGCATTAGTACTTTTTGAAGATTATTTTTTAACAAATAAAATTGATTTACATGAAAATATGCATAAGGTTATCACTTCCTAAAAAAAGAATTTGGACAAATTTGTTACCTTACTTTGGAGTTCACGTTCTTAAGTATAATAAATTGAACCAATAATGAAATGGGCTCAAAACGAAAACTTTATTTTTATACATTTAAAACTAAGTATGAGACCTGATTCTCCTTCATGTGTACATTGTAAAGTCGAAAAATCAGAATTTACTAATTCAACTTTGTATATGAGCTCTTTTGGTATATTTTCTCATTAACCATTGAGATTTATTTTGAATTTAGATCTTTATGGCGAAATTAATCCTCAATTATCTTCTATATAGGAAGATTCTGTAGGAACTTTAGTCATAAGTTTAGCCAAAGTTCACAATTTTTAAGAAAAAGATGACGAATATACTGAAAAAACAATCGAATAAGTTGAAAACAAAGAAGAAGTTAAAAATGAAGATGAAGAAGAAGATGAATAATAAAAAAAAGAAAAAGAAAAAGCAAGAATTTTTAAATAAAAATAAAAAAAAATTTGGTTACGATTAGAGAAAATAGAAAGAAAAAAAGATATTCCTATTTGGTGGTCTATGAGAGATTAGCATAAAATAGATATGGATGTGTGGGATAAAATGATTGAAAATGACAGGGAAGAAAAGAAAAAAAAAAAGAAAAAAAATGAAAAAGAAAAACTTGATAGCGAGCATTTAGATAATTAAGGTGATGGCGAAGCACAATAGCAATAAAATGATATTTAAGAATAAGATAATGTTTAGGAAGCTAATTAAGTTAATGATAATATTCGAAAAGAATAGAATAATAATGAATAGTAATTATTAGGTAATTAAGAAAATAAAGAAGAATTATGAAAAATAATTTTTTTGATTTATTATAACAATTTAAATGATATGCATAGTGCACAATTTTTTTTTATAAATTAATTAAATATTTTTATATTATAAATATAAATTTATTATTATATATTTTTTTATATTTTTAAAATAAAAAAATATTTAATAAAAATATAAATAAATATCAAATTAAATGATTTAATATTAAAAGAATACTGATAGCTTTTCAGATTAAAATCCCGAAGGATTAATATATAATAATATAGATAAAAGCTCAAATAATATAGGGATCTATAATGCATTAAATAAATCATTATTGTTTCGTTAAGAAAGGCTTTCATAATAAAAAAATAATTCGACTCCATTATATATACGATTAGATAAATTATAATATAGTAATTGGCATAAATAAATAGTAATTTGTTTATCTCTATTATAATTATTAAATGGATATGAATTTTTTTGTATACTTTTGAATTAACAATATATAAAAGAATACTATGAAACTGAATATATTAATTTGTTAATTTATGTATATATAATAGGTTTGATATTAGGTTCATTAATTTTTTCGGGTTTAAGTTGTTAAAATATAGGAAGAAAATAACTTCTTTTGTTTTCTTTAAAACTTTATATTTTATCTTTTGTGCTTTTTTTATTTTCATAAAATGGGTTAACATTTATTATAAGCAAATTATTTTGTTCTATTTCACTTAGTGCCTAATTTATTATTATAACAACATTTTTTAATGAAATTATCCCTTTGGATTAAAGAAGTATTGTTAGTATTATTGTGAAGTCTTTTCTTTATATCGGATTTTTTTTAGCTTTGATTGTTTTTTTTTTGTTTTCATAGTTTGTTTCAATAAATTAAGTTTGGAATTATTAAATATTTTTTGGTATTTTACTTATTTAACCTACTTGTTTTGTTTTCAAATATTTTCCAGAAAGTCCTAGATGGATTTTATCTTAAAATAAACTTAATGAAGCTAATTTAATGGTTGAATATATTACTTACTGTAGTTAAAATGATTGTTTTATTTCATTAGATGAATTGTTTTTTATTTTATTAATTTTTTATTTTTTTATTTATATTTTTAAAAAGTAAAATTATTAAAGAAAAACCTTATCAAGGTTTACAAATTTAAATTCCAATTAAGGTTATTTATTATTTAAATTTATTTATATATTTTTAATTAGCATTTTTAAAAAAGTCTGAATATTAGTAAATTATAAGTATAAACTTGATAAATATTTTAAAAATGCTGATTTAAAATTATAAATAAAATAGTCTTGTTTGTTTATATTTAATTTTCTCATCAAGCTTTGTTTCTTTAGGGTAAGAAAAAAAATTTTAAATATTAAAATGTAATTATGATTTTATTTTAAATAAAAAGAATAATATTTAATAAGGCGTTTGAATATTTATCTAAATAATAAGATTTGTGTAATGATAAAATATATTATATTATTAGCTTTTCAAATAAAAAAATTAGAAGAAAATACTAATTCTTTATGGATTTTATGTTTAGGATGTTTAATAGGAAATATATTTAATTTATATCTTTTAAAAAATAAAAAAATTAGATAAAAAATGATTTAGTTTTCATGTATTTTAAAATAAACTTTTTATATTATAAACATATTTTATTAATATTTTTATTTATAAAAATAAAGTTTTTTGCGCTTTTTTTATACTAATAATAAACTCTGGTTTTATATTTATTTAATCAGAAAATAGCTTTTTAAACTTAAGTCTTTAATTTGCTGTATTCTTTATTACTATTCCTACTTTTGTCCATTCTATACAATTTATTTCTGATATATATGCAACAGTTAATAAATAATATATTTTATTATTAAAAAGTTTAAAATATTTTAAAAGAACATAAGATTATAATCCATTGGAATTTTTTATTCATTTGCAATATTTATAGGAGGGTTAATTTCACCTTTAATCACTTTTCTCTTTAATTAATATAATTTGGTAAGTCTTTTATATATGATATATTCATTTTTAATGTTAGCAGCTTCATATATATAATTTAAATACGGAACTGATACAATAGATTAATCTTTAGATGAAATCTGAAAATAAATATTTATATAATTTTAAAATAATTAAAAAAAAAAACATTTAAGAAAATTAATTAAAAAAAATACAATATAATATATAAATAAATATTTATCATAATTTCTTTTAATTATTAATTTGTATTTCGTTGATAAATTTAGGGTTTTTTTCATATTAAAAAACTCCTTGTTGCTTACCTTGTTCATCTTCATCTATAAAATAATAATAAAAAAAATTACATACAAAATATATTTATAAATAAAACTGTTTATAGAGGACAATGATTAATAATTATCTTTTTTGTTAGATATCTCTTCATCACTAACAAAATTAGAATTAGGAAATTTTTTATTAAAGAATTTGCTTTTTTTTTGCTTTTCCACACTATTAAATTACTTTTCACTTAATTCTGTTATTTTTGATTATGCTAGAGTATTCAAATCAACTTTAAAAATAATAAAATAAAAATAATTATATAAAAATAAACTTAAATTTTTATTTTAAGATGAATTTTAGTAAAAGAATAAATTATCAATAGTTAAAGCCCTAGCTTTTAATTAAAAGTCATTTTTTTATTTTTCAGTATTAATAAGACATCTTAGATTTTAATGTAATAATTACTATTAAGAAATGGTATCAATATTTTCTTTAAAATTATTTTTGTTCATTTTTTAAAGAGCATTTTAATATTTTCTTGTAATTATAGCCTCATCAAAATGATTTTATCCTATCTGGGAAGGCTTAAAAAATAGTGCATTAAATAAATAGAATAGGCTTTAAAATATTGATTTTATTATTCCATATATAATTACTGATTTTTCAAATAATGAGGATTCATTAAAATTTGTAATTATTATATATATAATATATAAAATCATTAATGGAAACGATTCAAATATTAATTATAATTGTGAGTATATTATTTTGTAATTTACATATATTTTCTTTTCTAGTATTTTTAATACTAAAAAGTCTGTTGGGGAAAATTTATTTACAAAGTTCTCACAAATAAAAAGACCTTAAGTTATTAAAAATTTCCATATTAATTATAAAAATGTTGCTATTTCTTCCTTCTTATTTATATGATATAAATTATAGAATCCTTTTAAAAAGTTAAATATTTTCTTTGAAAATTTCATCAAACATATTAAAAATGTGAATATCCCTTGAACATATAAACACTTATTGAAATAAAATAGAGATAGGCAAGAATCGACAAAACCATCCAATCTTTCTATAAATGACATTATTGTCATAAATAATTCCCTTTTATTAACAGGGCTTTTCCAATAATTACTATATAAAATATCACCTTAAAATAATAAAACACTGTTTCTCCTTTCTAGGCCTTTTTTTATATTTTTTAAATTTTTTTTTTTAATTTTTTATTTTATTTAATTTTTCCTTTAACTTTTATATTTTTTTACAAACAAAAACTAATTCAAAAATGCATAATAAAAAGTTTATTACTAAAACAGAATAAAATACTACATCAAATTAAAGCTCAGATTAATGTTCTGAAATAAAAATATAATAAAAAGGTATATGGGTTTAAAAATTTTAAACAAAATGAATGATTAAAAAGTAAATATATACATAAGAAAATGTTCCTTTTTCTGCATTTTTATTAAAGGTACAATTCATTTAATATTTAGAAGAAATTATATTATTTTAGCTTAATATTTTTGTAAATATATTTTAAAATATGCTTTTAATTTGAAAATTATCACTTGATTTCCTTGAAAAATATTGTATAATTCCTTCATCTACAATATTAATTTATTCATATGAATTATTATCAGTATTTATTATTTATAGACTTTTTAATGTTTAATTATCACATCTAATATCAAATAAGTGCATAAAAAGGAAAATTTTGCCAATTGATGATATATATGGATTTTCAGAGAGATCAATTTCTTATAAAAATTTAAAATTATAAAGTTTTTTTGCAAAACTAATACAAAAATCATCATCCAAATAAGATTTTATAATTGAAATTTTCCTTAAATATCTTGGCACAAGATTTTGAAGGAATGAATATTTTTCAAATACATTTACATATGATTATATTATGTAATTAGCTAATATATTATCTACTTAATTCCATTCATTTATTATAAATATTTAGTGATTGTTTTCATAAACCTTTTTTAATTATTGATTCCCGATTTTTGATATATTATTCTTATTTAAAAATAAAAATTATAAATTGTTTAATATATCTTTCTGAGCTAAGCATTATTATAATTAAAAACATAATTCGTCTCCTCCTTAATTTTCACTTATATCTAAACAGGTTAATGATTTATTTTCTTTTAATCCTTGATTATTTTAAAATATATAGTTTTTTTTAAAAAAATAATAATAATTGTGTTATTAAAATAAATAAAAGATAATATGATAAAAAAATAATTAATAAAATACCTTAACATATTTCCTAATAAGCATCAATTTTAATTTCGCAATTTTTGATATTTAATTCTTTAATATATTTACTTTAAACCAATAATTGTTTAATATATATAGCACACTATTTATCTATTTTATTATTTGGTATATTAAAAGACTTTATTAAAGTTTATTTAGTTGTTAATTCATCGACAATAATTTTCAGATGGAAAGAAGTTAACCCACAATTAGATAAATCTAAATGTCTTAAAGAATGACTTTAAAAAATAATTTGAATAAATTATTAAAAAGCCTATAATTAAATATAAAATCTTGTTTTATTTTAAAATCTTATATTTATTTCTTATTGTTATTCTGTAATATCTTTATTAATTTCACTTCTTTTTTATAAAGTATTTGAAAAATCACTATCATTTACCATTTTTTGCATTTATAAAATTAGAAATTTTGTTTTTTAAGATTATTTAACCATTTAAGCCAAACAAAGAAGCTGTTCTTAGTCTAAAAAATTATTTGAAAAATCTAAAAGTTTAATTCTTTAATTTTATTAAAGACAGATAAACAAATTTTAAAAGCAATTCTAAGGGATTTTAATATTTTGCATTATATAATTATTTACACTTTAATTATTTCCTATTCCTTATATAATAAACTCGAATTGATTCTATTTAAACTAATTATTAGAAATGTCCAAAAGCTTTAAATTTTAAGAGCTTTATAAAAAAACCATTAAATTTTGACAAAACTTATCAGTAATAAGTAAATTTTTCAATTTGAGGATTTAAATAGTGCTTATTTTTCCAATAATAGCAAGCAATTCAGGCAGAAGTTCTTACAATGTTAACAAACTATCAATATCAAGTACTTTTAAATTGTTAGACTTTTATAAGTTTTCAAGTGCAGAGTAAAAGTTAAGAATTGATTATTAACTAAAAAGACAGTTTTTTATTATTAATTATTATAAATATTATTTATTATGTGAAATAGATGAATGAAAATTTTATTTTCTAAAAAATTAAAATGAATATTTTATACATTCAAATCCTTCGCTTTATTATTTGTAAAATTCCGAATTTACAATGTTGAAATGTTTATTATTTTACATATTAACTTCCTGTATTATTTCATTTTCATTTAAAGAATAACCTAGAACACGAAGATCGTCAGATTTTAAACATAAATTATCTAAATTTAAGAAACGAATTTTTAATTTCAATAATTCATTTGCATTATCATAGAATTGCTTTTTTAGTAGTTTTTTCTTATTTTTTGAAATGTCTTTTTCTTCGTTTTTCTTTTTTAAGTACAATTACCATTAATCCTCAAATTTTAAACATAATAAATTTTCTAAAGAAATAAAATTGTTAGATAAGCTTAAAGTCTTCAGGTTCTTACTACTTATTAACATCTATTGTAAATATTTTGAATGCTTTTAGGTTATACCATTTTAACTTAAATCCAGAGTTTCTAAATTTGAACATTCACCTAAATTAATGAGAATTTAAGCTAATTTTTCATCATCGATTGCAAGTTTATTTTTAGATAAATTTATATTTTATAATGAAAAGTTTTATTTTAAAACTGAAACAAAACTTTCAATAGATTTTAAACTTAATTTTCCTTTTTTTATATAATTTTTTGTAAATTATAAAAAAAAAAATACCAATTTTTAATTCCCTTAAATTCAATTGCCTTAAATAATCATTTCTTTTTACAAAATTTCCCAAATTAACTAAATCTTAATCATGAAAAGGAGAACATCCTTTTAAGTTCAATATTTCTAATTTATTAAATCTTGCTTATAAAGAATAAACAACTGCACAGGAAATAAGCTAATTTCCTGAAAAATCTAATTCTTATAAAAACTCACTATTAATTGTAAATTTAGATTCATGCTATCCTTCACCTTTTATATCATTTACTAAATTACAAAATTTGATTACTCTTAATTTGCAATTATTCATTAATTTTAAAAGAACAAAAACTATACTATAATGAATTGCATTTCCTATTATTAATAATATATTTATTGATTAAAATAAATTAATAAAAAAAGAATTGAAAATAACTTTATACCTGTAATATCTAAATATTATATTGATAATGCATCATGATTAACTATCATACATATAATACTTTCACCATCTAAATTATTATATGCTATTGATAGTTTTTATAATGTTTTATTATCTCTTAATGCATGAATAATTACATTGAAACCTTCTGATTTAATAAAGTTGACATCTAGATTTAATGATATCCATTTTGGATTTGTTTTTAAATATTAGGCTATTGTATTTGCCCCTTTAAAACCTATTTTATTATTACTTAAATCTAATTAAGTTAAGTTTTCGAACATATTTATTGTTGGAATCATTTTTATAAAATTTCCTTAAAGAATTAATGTTTCTTTATTTTTTATTTTTAAATATTGTATATAAAAAAAAATAACCTAAGCTTTTGTTTATTTGAGGATTATAAAAATCATCTATTCTATTAAGATTATTATATGATAAATTAACACTTTTACATTTATTAAATATCCTTAAAAGCTGCCCTATTAATTTTGTATTATTCATTTTGTTTCCTGCAAAGTTAATACTTTTTATATTAGAAACTCCCCAAAAGAAACTTCCAAAAGCTTAAATGAAAACTTTTAAACCGCTTTCTTTTATTTAATTATATGAAATGTTAATTTCTTGTAAGCTTTTATTATTTTTAAGTCCATTAGCTAAACACATTAAAGAAAAAGCTTCAAATTTCATAAAAGACATATTTAAATGGGTAAGATATTAAGCATTTTATAATGCTGCTAAAACAAAGGCCTATTACATTATTTAAATATTGCAATGAGCTAAATTGAGAATTTTAAGACAATTTTTTTATTACTTTGAATAATCCAAAAATTAAATTAAATCTTCAATTACTTCTTAATTTATATTATAATTATTTGAAATATTTAATTCTTAAATTGTTTTATTATTTATTAGTCTTTTAAGTATATAGCTTAATAAAAAGCTACTTAAATTACAACCTGATAAGTCTAATATTTTAATACTATTATTATATGTTAATGCTTATCCTATTTCCATTAATAAATATGGATGAATATCTGACCCAGCTAATGATAGCTTTTCTAAATGCTTTGAACGCTTTAACCCTTATGCAAATGCACAAAAGCATTCTAAGTTTTATTCATTTTCTAATACCTCTTCATAACGAGCATTTGTAATTTTTTTTTTAAAGTTTCACGAAAATTTTCTTTTTTATTTTTTATTTATTTATTCGTTATTGATTTTATATTACCTCGCCAATATTTTAAGCATTAAGATGCTTGAAATCTATTTAAAATATAACTATTATGATTTTATGATGATTAGTTTTTGAAATTATATTTCTTAAGCTTTTTTCTTAGATTTTCTTATTTAAATCAACTGAATTCTCTGCTAATGAGGAATCGTCACTATTGTCACTTTGTTAATCATTATTTGGTATTAATTATTTCATATATTTCATTTTTATAAATTCTTATTTTATTTTATCTAATATTATTTTTATAAACTCAATAAATATATTATTATTTATTTATCTTTAAATAGAAAAAAGTATATTTAATTTAATAACAATTATTGAAAAAAAGTTTAAATTTTATTAGCTTAAAAATTTAAAATTAAAAAAATAATTTTACTAATTAATCTATGTATTTAATTTTTATTATTTTACAAAATTTGATTTTTTTTTAAATAAAAATAACAATAAAATAAACATAATAAAAAAATTAAATTAAATTAATTTATTTTTTATTTTTATTATTATTATTTTTTATAATTTATTAAATAAAATTATTATTAAAAAAATAAATAAAAAAATTTAATTATATTAATTACAAAATGAGATTAAAAAATAAAATTAAGAAACATAACTTTTATTTGATTTTAAAATTTTTTATGTTGTAAACCAAGAAAATTAATATATAAAATAAAAATTAAAATTTAATTTAATTTAATTTAATTTAATTTAATTTAATTTAATTAAAATAATAAAATAAAATAATTAAAATAAAATACATCAAATAAAATAAAAAATTATATGTTTTAATCAAACTAAAGTAATTTCAATTCTAAAGTATAAAATAATACATCATATTTAGATAACTACTTATATTAATCGAAAATAAACATAATTTCTTAAGAGAATTAGTAATCATATGATTATCCAAGTAATATATACCAAAGCTAAAATTATACATAAGTTTAATCTACCTAAAATAAAAATATTTAAGAACACTATAGTTCTAAAACGAATATTTAATAAGATCCTTTAAGTATTACCAATAATACAATAAATCCTTTATTTGCTGTTTTTTAATATTAAGAATAAAAAATAAAAAATGATTTAAAATTATCTGACAAAAAAATTATATTTTAACTATTAAATATAATAATAGCATTTATATATGGATTAGCATGCTTACTTTTTTACCCAGATTTATATAATATAAGTCACAAAGCTTATTATTTAGTACTTTATTACATGGCGAACTATATAATAAATTTTTTTATAGCTTTTATATGTGTATTATTATTTTTTGCTTTTTCGAAAGTTTATTAATTAATGAAAGTTAAAATCGAAGATTATAAAAGTGGAAAAAATAATAATAATCAGGAAAAAATTAATGAAGAGAACAATTATTCTTTTTAAGAAAGTTAGTTTAGTATTCATTAATTTAAATATAATGATGAAAAAAATACTAGTTTTTATTAGAGTTCTTTAGGTTTTTTTCCTTTATTTTTTTACTCTCTTGTCTATCTTTCCTATTTTATTTATCTATTTTTAAGTCCTGGAATAATATTATTTAAATTTAACTAAATTCATGCTTTTGTTAGCCTTTATTTAATTTATTTGTATTTTTTTGCTTGTATTTATATTATTATAGGAATTTTTCATGTTTTTAAGAAAAATTCTGTTTCTAATCATATTTAAGAAATTGAAGAATAATAGTTTTTCTAACCTAATTTTTGGGAATTATAATAAATTAAATCGAAATTTATAGAGATCAAAAAACAGCCTATATAAAATTTAGACTGATATTTTAAAGATTTAAATATATTTTTAGAATTCAATGTATATGAAAATAAATAAGTTTTATATTCGACAATAAGTACGTTAAATTTTTATTTATATAAATATCTATGTATTTTCTGATAATAAAAAAATTATTAAATTATATTTAGATTTACTTAAATTAGAAAAATATATTTTTTATTTTTTAAAAAATAACAATAATTAAATAATAAATATAAAAAAAATTAACTTAAAAATGAATGAAGAATACTAGAAATATTTGATATGTGTAGATCCTTCAACAGAATAATTTTATACTGTAAATACAATAAACAACATAATAAGAATAGAGGAAGATGCGGATGATATAATGAAAAATAATGCCGAAGATGCTATTAAAGATTTACGCTATATAATCGATACAAGTAACTGTGCATGGTTATTTTAATCATAACAAGCAAAAAGATATTAAAAAAGGCCAATTCCAAGTTATTTATTAAATAAAGACTCTTGTAAATATCCTACATATTTATGTTAGTCGAACTTATCATTAGCATTTGCAAATGTTAATTGTATAAAATTAATAGTTATACTTGATCAATATTAGCATTTATTTAAAGATGTTACAGTTTAATAAGCTGATGGCACCAAATGGAATGGAAAATAAATAGAAATTGAAGCAGGATTAGTTACAGGGTTTATATATGTTTATATTATTTACTTACATATTTTAAAAACATAGGGCAGATGAAGTAATAAAAAACATTTTAAGAGAAATATATAAAAAATCATAAATAAAACTTAAACCATTAAATGAAGATAATTAGTTTATATTATAAATAAAAGGCTTTCGTGAATATTTAACCGGAAACCATCCTATGCTTAGTTATGATAGAGTTCGAATAAATTTAAGAGGACACGAACATTTAGATGTAAAATTAACAGAAATTCCAATAAATAGTTAATAATCAAATTAATTTCCACCAATAATTAGTAAAAATTAAATTAAATTAAAGTATATTTAAAAAAAAATAAAAAATTAAATTTTTATATAAAAAAATGCTTATTTTAAAGCAAGAAAAACCTCTGATATTGAAAAAAATATTTATACTCCAATTAACTGGACAGATTTATATAATGTGCCTATTCTTCTGTGGTATCCATAGGTGGATTTACCTCCAAAAGGTACTCCTAATCCTAATTAAGTATTAGAAGAATCAATAAAAAAATTAAAAAAAGAGAAAAAAAAAGAAAAAGCTAATGAATAATAGGAATACTCGAATTAATATGAATATATTAAAGATATCCCTTGTAAGGAAGATGTTCCAATGAAAGATTTTGCTTCAATAAGATAAAATTTTGGAAAAATAAGCAGTAAATATTTATCTTCAGGTGAATGCGATTGTTTATTTAGAATTAGAGTTTGTGGTATTTAAAATTTGTTTAAAATTTTGGAATAAATAAATCCTGATTTAAAAGAACATGAAAGAGCGACATACAATGGAATTATTTAACCCACATATATAACAAAGACTAATTAGGATGAAGTTTTAAAACACAAAAAAAAGAAATAAGAAGAATGGAAAGAATGGACAGGTGTTAATCAAAAACAATCTAATTTAAAATTTGCAAAAACAAAAGTAATTATATTCAAACAATTAAAATTTATATAATTATTGAATATATTTTAATTTTCTTTAGAGAGAAAAATAAGTTGATACTCATACTTTCGTTACAAATCATGGTATTGATGGTGTTTCTTTCATGGCTGGTTTAGAGAAAAAATTTGGATTAAATTTTACTCCTTATTTAATTTCTTTAAAAGTAATGTTATATCACGGATCCATTTGTTTAAAATCATAAGAAACAAAAAAAGTACCTTTTTCAAGATTTTGTAGCTTTAACGAATGGATAACTTTCGATAATTTAAAAATATCATAACTACCTTTAGAAGCTAGGATTCGAATTAATATAATACTACATCCTGATGATCAAACAGATCCTTAAATTATTGGTTCTAGTGTTTTATGGGTTTTTAATGAAGATGGAATTTTTGCTCAAGGATTAAATGCACTTAATGTTTGGCCGTAATTATATCAATATATCAATATATTAATATATCAATATATGCAGATTTTATCGGGTATAAGATAGGCTCTCGTGTATGAATTAATATTGGGGTGTTCCAAATATCCCAAAAGAAATGCGTCCAAAGGCATATCCTGATTAAAAAGAAGAAGAAATAGTGGAGCAATTTGTAGTAAATAATTTTGCAAGATTATTTATTTAATTAGAGAAATTTATAGACATACTCTATTACTCTTTAAGGGATGAAAAAAATATGGAATCAGTTGGTTTTCCGAAATTATCAAAAAAGATGAAAGGTGATCGATTTAAAAACTGGAATACAACTCCGAAAACAGATGATTTGGCACATTTATAAGTTCTTTTAAATTTCGATCCTTTAAAAAGATGTGAATATACAGAAGAAGATAAACATATACTTATGATTTGTAGAAATCATTATAAAACCTTAACACATGCATTATAGATCTTTTTATTAGCTATTAATTGGTTAGATCCTGAATAAGTAAATTTTATTATTTATTTATTAGTTAGTTATTTCAAATACATTTTAAAAAGGTTAGAGAAGCTCATAATATGTTAAAACATTGGACTCCTCTTTCCCCTGAAGATGCTCTACCTCTTCTAGATGCTAATTTTGCTAATGAATGTGTCAGATTGTATGCTGTGGAAAGAATTAGTACTTTTTCAGATGATGAATTAGCTCTTTATATGCTTGAGTTAACTTAAACATTGTTGTATGAAAGAAAACATTATTCACCTTTAACAGAAATGTTACTTGAGAGATCACTTTAGAATCCTTTTGTAGTAGGACATGAGTTTTTTTGGTAATTAAAAAGTTAATTGCATGTAAAAGTGTTTTTCGAAAGATATTCTTTATTAATGGAATAATTTTTAATGTTATGTGGTTCTTTTAGAAAAGAATTAATGATATAATGCTAAGTTAACGATAAATTAAAAAAAATTGGCCAAGAATGTTAAGCAATATCAGATAAAGATCAACAAAAAAAAACTGCTAGAGCACGTTTATTGGAAATAAGAAATGATTTGCCTTAAAAATTTACTTTTGCTTTAGATAGTAGAGTTTAAGTTAAAAATTTTAAAGTAGAAAAATGCAAAGTAATTTTTTATATTTTCTTTAATATAAAATTCTTATAAAAAATATTATTTCAACAATAAAAAAAATATTTTTAAAAATAGTGTATGGATTCTAAAAAAGTACCTTTATGGATAGAAACATAAAATATAGAAGAAGGTGATGAGGGAATGTCTATATTATTTAAATGTGGAGATGATATTAGATAAGATTAACTAACATTATAATTATTGAAAGTAATGGATAAAATATGGCTAGATGCAGGACACGATTTTAGAATGAAACCTTATAAAGTAATAACAACAGATGATTAAGTAGGAATGATAGAAATAGTTTTAAAATCAGAAACTACATCGAAAATACATAAAAAGTTTGGAGGGGTTCTTGGGGCATTTAAAGCTAATACTATTTGGTAATATTTAAAAGAAAAAAATACTGATCCTCATTCTTTTGAAACAGCAACTGATAATTTCCTTAGGTCTTGTGCTGGATATTGTGTAGCTACTTATATTTTAGGTATTGGAGATAGACATGCTGATAATATTATGTTAAGTTATACAGGACATCTTTTCCATATTGATTTTGGGCATTTTTTAGGAAACTTTAAGTTTAAGTATGGAATCAAAAGAGAAAGAGCTCCATTTGTTTTTACAAAAGAAATGGCCTTTGTTATGGGTGGAAAAGATGGTACTTTATTCAAGAAATTTGAAGAATATTGTACTTAAGCTTATAACTTGGTTAGAAAATAAGGAAATTTCATTATTAATATTTTCTTACTTATGTTAGAAGCAGGTTTTTAATTTTTACTGATTAATACTTTATATTTTTTTTATCATATAATTAATTATATTTAATATTTTTTTTTTTAAATAAATTTACAATTTTGAAAAATAGGAATGCCTGAACTTTAGTTTCCTCATTAAATCGAATATTTGAAAAATTAATTATCTATTAGTTTAAGTGAATAAGAAGCTACTAATAAATTTAAAAAAGAAATTCACGATTCATTAAATAGTATTTTTAGAAGATTTGATAATTTTATTCATTAGTTAAAAAGAAATTGATTATTTTATATTATTTTATTTTGTATTGATTATTAAATATATATCATATAATTTATAAATAAATTTTATTATATAAATTAAATGTTTTATTTTGTGAATTTTATTATATTTATTCCAAAAATAAAAATATTATAAATAATTAGAATATAGAATTTAAAATTATATATTTTTGCTATGTTATTGGATGCTTATTTAAAGTATTAAATTGTTTACACAAATTAGTTTCAGTTATATATTAAAGCTTTAGATTATAATTTAATTTATTATATTTGAAATTTATTAGGCAATACATATCTAGACATAATTTTTTATTTCTTGCTTAATTTATTATTTTAATACTAAAATTTATAAATATAAATATTATATTCTATAATAAAATTAAAATATTTTTATTAATTTTAATTTTAAATGAATATTTATTTAATTGTCTATATTATTCTTTAAAAAAGATGTTCAATATTTATACAGATTTTAAATTAATAATATACAATAATTTTATAAAATAATTTTTACAAAATCAAAAATCAAAGCCTTCCAATAAAAATACCTACTCTTCTTTTGAATTTAATGTTAAAATTAAAAAGAAAATATTTTGTAAACTATCAATCAAAAATCAATTTTCCTTTTGAATGCATTTTTTTCAAAAAATAAAAAAGTAATTACATACTCATTATAGTTAGTTTAAAGACTGTAATTGTTTTTTTAGCACTTTTATGCATTCAAATCTTTAAATCTTACTTTTTTTTCATTTTTTTTGCAGAATTTATTTGATCTAATACTCCAGAAAAACTACCGTCATTTATTTTTTATTTTTAAAAATTGATTTTGGTCTTTCTTAACTTACTTACGAACTGTTTTCAAAAGAATCGCTATTATTACTTCTATTTTATTTGGCAAAACTTAATAATGAATTATAATTGCTTGTTTTTTTTTATAAAATTTATTATTTTATAAATTGTAATTATTATTATTATTATTGTTATTTTTACTCTTCATTTCTGCGTTTTTAATATTTTTATTAATCTGTTGGTGTCGATTTTTCTTTTTATTAATTATAAGTATTTTTTTATATTTTATTAGTTATTTTTGTCTATTATTCCTATAATTATTAATATTATTATTATTATTCTTAGTTAATAATCGTATTAACTTTTATTTCCTTTTTAGCTTGATCTATTATTATTTATTGGTATTGTTCTTTTTATATGGAGTTTTCTTTTATTTATGGTTATTATTGATTGCTTTCTATTGATATACTTTTTTATTTTACTTAGTTTTATTCTTATTAAATCTACATATTTATATTTTTACTTTTTATTTTTTATATATTTACATTTTGATTTGGGTAATCTTCTTTTTTTATGTCATCAAAATTATTTTTTTGATTATATTATATCATCGAATTCATTTCAATATTTTATTTTTCATTAATATATTCTAAATCTTAATTTTACTAATTTATGATGTCATCGTTTTAATTTTCTATATTTATTTTTTTTGTATCTATATTCTCTGTTTTTATGTTTTATGTGTTTATTTATTTAGAATTATCATTTTTAAATTAATTACAGCATGTTTAACCCATTTTAGGCCTATTTTTTTTTGTGTATTTATTGTTTTAATTATATATTATTACTCATATAATAAATAATATTTCATATGAAAATTTATATTTTAAAAATTATTTTTATTAAATTATAAAAAAATTAATTTAAAATTCTAAAATCTCCATAAAAATTAAATTCTTTTATTTAATAAAAATTATTTAGATTTATAGATAAAAAAATAAGTAAAAAATAAATAAAAAATTATATTTAACAAATCATCAACAATGTTTATCAATTAATTAAGCATAAATACTATTTCTATCAATATTTATAATTTCCTATAATTCTTATTTTTTTTCTCTTTAACATTCTTTTTCTTATCTTGCCCTAAGTACTAATTTTGTTCCCGGTTCTATCATTTCATGATCATAATCATCATTAAATTAATATTTTTATAATCTTAGCATAATCAATATTTTTCCATAAAAATCAAAATAATAAAAAAAAAAGAACATAATAATAAGACAAGGGTATACGTTTTTGAATTTTTCACCTAAAACAGGTACCTAAGTTAATTTCTCCTAGTACTGTATTAAATGCACAATCTTTAACACTAATCATTTCTAAATAATTAAAACAAACTGGACAAGCGATTCTTGAAAAGTTTTAACATGTAAAAAGTAGACTTGGGGCATCCGTCTAATGGTTGCTATAAAGGCCATATATTCCGCTGATTTTGAGTCTAAAATAACCATAATAAGCATTAAATATCATATAAAGTAAAGGAATTAGAGTTATAATCTAAATCTTTAAAACATCATAATTATATTTATTTAAAAAATCCTTTACAATATTACCAAGTATGGAAATTTCCTTAAATGAATAAAGACTGGCTTCTGAAATTAGCAAAACAAAACTCATAATCGTTAATAAAATAGCCCAAATATATTTAAAAATAGGCCTTACTTAACAATTCCAATACCATTCAATTTTACTTATAAGTTAAGCATTTTTTCCTATTTTAGGATCTCTAAGGCTTGACTCAATAACTTTATTTGGATTTTTTTCATTTGCAATAACATCTTAAAGCCAAAATGAAGATTTTAAATGGCTTTTCCATTTATTTTTTGATCTTTTAACTTCTTTCAAGTTTCTTTTTATTTTTGTTCTAAGAATTGCTACACTATCAAGTGAATAGTTAATTTTGTATAAATTTTCGTTTGTTTTTTCTATTTCTTTTATATTTTATTATAATTCTACTAATATATCTTTTGGTAATAAATTTGTTATATTATCGCAATACTCTAGTATTTCTTAAGAATCTGAATCATCTTTTTAATTCTCTTTTTCAACTTTTTTTATTAGAAGAACCTGCTTTGAATGATTTAATAATTTTTCTACTGATTCATTTTATTCATTTTTTATCATTTCTGCTTTAAAATATAAATAAGCCATTTAAAGTTTTAGTTATGCAGTTCTCCAATGCGCTCTTGGTACTTATACTAAAGAATATCCAAAAAGTAGCATAATTTCAAATAATCCCCAGCAATTTGCCATACTTCTGAGAAATTAAACAAGTCCATATTATCTCATTAAACCACAATAACGTAAGATAGAAATTAAAATTACTGCAACTATGCCTATAACTATATAAAACTTTAAATTTTCTATTATTGAATATTTTAGCTTTCTCCACCATTTCAAATAACCGGATTCTTAGTAACATTATATTAATGGAATCAATAGCCAACATAAAAATGTAACAGCCCAATAATAATAAATATATATATGCTATAATTTTATAAATGCATAATCTTCATGTCTTTATATATTATTAATTTCCATTCTGATTTTTATATATATGTCTAATGGTAATAATAGTATCATGCCGAATATTATAAATAAATCAATAAATACTACTATCTTTACTATTAATGTAACTTCTTCATTACTATAATACCATATGAACCATATGATAAATACAGATAAAAATATAAATTCTAATAATGTTATTATATACATTTATATAAAAATATTATTTTATTTATCTTTTCTGTTTGTTTTTGTTTTTTATTTTACTTTTATTTTATGCCTTTATTTACTATATTTTATTTTATTTATTTAAATTGTAATTAAAAAAATATAAAATAAAGGTATATTATTATTTTTAAATATTTTTATATAATATTTATTTTTAATTTAATAATAAAATTTATGATAAATAATAATTATTATTGTTATTATTATTCTATTTTTATAATAGAATATAACAATATTAAAATTTGATATAAATTCTATTTCTAAGATTTATTATATTGTCTTCTCTTGGAAATTTTGATATAAATAATTTTTGTTATCTTAAATTTTAATATAATAAATATTATTAAAAAATATTAAAAAGCATATTTATATATTATATGTAACATATAAAAATTAATTAATAAAAATAATACAAACTTAATAATTTTATTTTTATCAGAATGAAAAATTAAATTTTTATTTTCAATATAAAAATTATTAAATACCTTTAATATTTGAAATCATTAATAAAGTTTCTTATTTTTTTAAAAAATAAAATAATTTTTAAATATATATAACTAAATATTTATTTTGAAAATTTGGTTAAGTTGAAACTTAATTAAATAAGACTTGTCATAATTTTTTAAAATAATAAAAATTATAGATATAAATAAATAGAAATTTTTAATATTATTTTCATATATAAAATTTATCTATATTAATATATTTTAGTAAAATATTAGTGTTATATTACTTTAAATAAAATTTTAATCTTATTTAAAAAAAAAAAAAAAAATTATAAATATAAATATAAATATAAATATATAAAAAAATTTAGCTAATGATTTTTTATTATTAAAATAATAAGAAAGATATCTAAAATATTAAAATAAGTTATAGCAATATATTTACATTTACAATGAATGTATAAATAAGTTTGAATAACTAAAGTTCAAGTAATGTTACTAATTATTATAAACAATTGAATAAAATCCTGAAGAAATATTTTTTTTAAATATTCAAAAAGAAAAGAAATTACTAATAAACTACTATATAATACTAATGAAAACATTATATAAATTAAACCATATTTCCGATTGTATAAAATATCAAATAAACTATTTAAACTATTTCCTGAAGTAGTAACAAAAGGTGAATATATATTGTATTAAAAATTGAGTAAATTAAGCTTTTGTAGAAATACAAAGCCTATACAATATATTGAAAAACTTAATTTTGAAAATCAGTACATTTAAAGTTTGATGGAATAATTAAATAATTTCTTAAAAGGTAATAGTATAAATGCAATAGGAAACCTTAACTAAATTCTTAATGTTATTCCATTACATTATAAACTAGAAGCTCAATATATTTTAGCATATTGCTTTTTTGATTTAGATAGTTATATTCTTTGTTAAAAGTATTTATAATAAAATGTTGAACTTTATGAAAATGATTATAAAATCAAACTATGTAAAATTTCAAATGAATTAAATAAATCTTACAATATAAACTATATGAAAATTACTTTATAGCTAATTGAAATATTAAAAGACTGCAAGGAATAAAAATATGATTAATTTATTGTTGAATATATTAATAATATTTTTAAGTTCAAAAAGGCTGATAATATTATTTAGCACATTGACTAAGATTTTTTTTTTTAATTAGTTTTAACTATTGTTCTTTACAAACCTTAATATATTGAAAAAGACTTAATTAAACTTAGCAAATTCATTTAAAGCAAAAACAATAAATATCATATTATTAATGAATTTTATCTATTTAATTTATAATTTATTATTTATAAAAAATTCCTTTAGTAAGATATTTAATATTAAAAAAAGATTTAGCATTGGGATTTATATTTATGAATATGAGTATAAATACGAAAAAAAAAAAATTAATTATTTATATATAAAATATAAGAAAGTTATTTAAGTCTTTAAACTTTAAATTTTAAAATTTACCTCTCTGTTAATTTATTTGTTTGTTTTATAATATTTTTAAATTTTATAAATTGTTTATGTTATATTTAGTTATATTTATTGGAAAATTTTAAACTATAATTAAATTTAGTCCAAATTTTAAATTATTATTCTTAACTTAAAATTAATTAAAACAAATTATATATTAAAACAATATAACTTAAAAATATTTTATTATTTAAAATAATAAGTTCAAAAAATAAACTTTTTATCTAAATTTATTGTTAATTAAAATTAAATTACATTTCATATTTTAGTTAAGAATTCAGATTTATACAATATTATTATTTTCATTTGAGTATTTTTTATAATAATAAGCGATAATTAAATAAGGATAAAGCATTAAAATCCATCCTAAAATAATATCCCAAAATGGATACTCACTTCCTCTTTTTATTTATAAATAAATGGCTAAAACAGCCAAAATACTCATAGAAAAAGTCACAACATATTTAAGCAAAAACAAAAATTCTTTCGGAGTTTTTTCTCCAACGTTTTTCAAAATTTTATATTCAACACTACCCCAATCATATATCCAAAAAAAAAAGCCAACTTAGATTCCAACTGCAGCAATAAGATTAACCCCAACTCCATAATTATCAAAAAAACTTAGATAGTAAAATCCACTTTATCTACAATAAATAAAGCCAAGTGAGACAACAAAAAAGCAAATAGCTCCCCTAATACCTCTTGGAGTTACTTTTTAAGTAATTTTATCTTTCTTTTAGTAAATTATTTCTTCCATAACGACATTTGAAATACAATCCAAAAACGTAAATAATGTATCAATACCTATAATTATTAAAATAAAGAAAAAAACTATTGCAAAAAAATTAGAAAAAGGCATATATGTTAATGCAGTAGGGAAAATTACAAAGGCTAATTCTGGTCCATTCAAAGGGATTTCACTAATAGAAATATTTGCAATTTTACTAATATAACCCATAAAACAAAACACAACTAATGAGGCGAGAAATCCACATAATATCGTTAATGAAGGGATTATTATGGAAACTTATTTTATTTTTTATGTTTAAGGACGAAAACTTCCTTAAAATATTAAAGCAGCACATCCAAATCCTAATTAAAAAATGACTTAATTAGCTGCATCTACCCATACTTGTATTTTAAATAATTTAGAATAATCAGGATTAAATAAATATTTTATGCCTAATTAAGATCCATCTAAAAATAGTCCTCTTATTAATAAAATCATTAATAATACAAAAGGAGATGAAGTTGTTATGATTGCGATTTTTCCAGAAAGTTATACACCTTTCTATATACATAAGAATACTAGAATTTAAGAAAATACATAACATAAAAATAAATACCAAACCATATTTCCGAATTCATTTATATTATTAGATGCATTTAATACTTCTTTATAAAAATAATCCTTTTTTGTTTATTTTTATATATTAATTTATTTTTTATTAAATACTTTATTCCATGGTTATTATGATATATTAATATTATCAATTTTCCAAGGTAATGGTAATTAAAAACTTTCCCATAAAAAATATATTAAATAAGCTAATATTAAATTGTAATATGTAGACATTGTTAATGCATTTATAACTGGTAAAAAGCCTAATCCTTTCCATTTTTTATGTATCTTGTTTTTTTTTTTCATTTTTTTTTTCGTTTTTTTTTTTTTTACTTATTAATATATTTAAGGAGGAGTTTTTAAATAAGTCTAACCCAT
The DNA here is from genome assembly GCF_000220395.1 of Ichthyophthirius multifiliis. Classification (NCBI taxonomy): domain Eukaryota; phylum Ciliophora; class Oligohymenophorea; order Hymenostomatida; genus Ichthyophthirius; species Ichthyophthirius multifiliis. The sequence goes on from NW_004085910.1 coordinate 190,939, forward strand.
GGCAGTTTCAAAATAAAATGAAGGAATTCCGATAGTTATAAATATTATTATGTAAGGAATGAAAAATACACCGCCCCCGTTTTTAAATATTAAGTATGGAAAACGCCAAATACTTCCTAATCCTGTTAGATATCTTAATACACTTAATATATATTCTTTTTTATTTAAATATTTTTCCCTTTCTTCGGTTTCTGTTAAAGATTATTTTTCTGAATTTCTCTCACTATCATCTTTAAAATTTCCATACCAATTAGAATAGCTTTAATATTCTGGTTTGAATATTAAACTTAAATCATTATTCATTTAATAATTTTTTGTATTTACTATTTTAATTTTTTTTAAAAAAAATATATTTATTTATATTTTATAAAAATTAAAAATAAAATTGATTTTTTTTATTATTAAATTTTTTTATTTTTTTTATATGAAATTTATAATAATATACACATTATAAAAATAGTATTATTTAATTTTTGTTATTTAAAAATAAATAATTTTAATGATTACAGTAAAATTTCATTTGATTAAATTACTGACACATCAAACATTTTTCTTTCTAAAGATTTTTTTTTTTTAATAAATAACTATAGTATTTAAATAATTATTTTAATTATAATTTTAATATTACTTTTTTTAATTTTTATTATCTAAAATTTTTTAAAAGTTTATATTTTATTATATTTTTAAATAAATATATAAATTTATTATATTTTTAATTAAATAAATATAAACTCAATTATATTTTTTCTTTTTTTATTTAAATAAAAAAATTGTTAATTTACAATTTATGGAAATATAATTTTTATTATTTTTCTTATAGATCAAGTTACACCCTTTTTTTTTTAGGTCAGAAATATTTATACTATATTCATATTTAAAATAGCAAAAAATAAATTAAATCAAAATGGTTTTATTTAATAAGAATTTAAAATATACTAATATAAAATAATAATATTTAATTATTTTCTATTACAAAAGAATAAATTATTTAATACTTATAATATATTATTAAGATAAATATCAATTTTAAATTTAATATTTTTTTAATAATATTATAAAATAATTTTTATAAAATTAAAATTTTTTAATTATTTTTTATTAATGAAAACATAGTTTCAATTATAAAAACTAAAGTTTAATTTAAAAATTTTCAAATTAAATTTTTTAATTTATTAAGAAATTTATAATAGTTATTATTATAGTGTATTTTTTTTCTTCTTTCTATTTAATATTTTTTTTTTGTTATTTTACTTCTTAAACATAATTTTCTTATAAATTAAGTAATAGTTATGATTGTTATTTTTGTTTATTAATTTATTAAAATTCGATTCTAAACTTAATTTAATTTAAATTAAAATTTAATTTACTAAGCAATTAATTACTCTTTTATATTTTAATATATTTAATTAAAATTTTTATAAAAAATTATAATTAATATAAATATTCATCAAAAATACTAAAAAATAGTATTAAACATTTGATTTTTAAATAAATATATATAAATTATATTATATAATGCTAAAAATTAAAAATAAAGAAGTTATCTATAAAAATATATCCTTAACATAGAATTATTAAAATAAATTGAAAATTGATTATATATATTAGAAAAGCATTTGATAAAAAAAAACGACAAAAAATTAATAAATATTTTTTTATAATTTAATATAAATATTTTGTATATAAATATATATATTAATTATTTATATCATTATTATTTTCTATTATAAATTAATTAGTAAAAAGATTAATATTAAAAAAATTAAGTGCTTGTATAATGCTTGTAAAAATATTTTTATATTTATATTTATATTTATATTTATATTTATATTTATATTTATATTTATATATAAATATTT